>NC_056599.1:39186297-39299485 GCF_018340385.1 Cyprinus carpio
GGAGGGCTCCTGAAGCATGCTGCAACTGCTAAGTGTCTAGCCACGTATTTGGAGCAGCAAGCTCATTGGCTGCTGATGCGAAAAGAACCAGTCAGGTGCGCCATGTGAATAATCACGCAATTATATCAGATTGAGTTAGAACCTATCGGCCTGTGCCATCTAGAGTTTTATGACAGAACTTTGTATGTGTGTGTGTGCACAGAAATAAATCGAGGGACTTCACTGGGAACATTCCATTTTTTAACATCATAAATTGAAAGGAAGAAACTATTAATAACAAAATTATTATAACAATATTTTATTATAAGGAAAAAGTATTAAATTCCTAAGTATAAATTTTACATACACTTCTTTTAATTAGTTTCATTTTATATAATATAAGTTAAAAAAAATAAAATAATTAATATTTAAAATCAGCTAGGATGCATTGAATTGATCAAATGTGACAGTGAAGATGTTTCCATTGTTATAAAAAAGTCAAATAAATGCTTTTCTTTTAAAATTTGTCAAAGAATCCTGGAAAATAAATGTCTCAGATTCCACAAAATATTAAGCAGAACTAGTGTTTTAACACTGATAATATTAAGAAATGTTTCTAGAGCACCAAATCAGTATATTCGAATGATTTTCTGAAGGATGTGCCACTAAAGACTGTAATAGTTTGCTGAAAAGTCAGCTTTACCATCACAGGAATAAATTACATTTTATATTGTAATAACATTCACATTTTCGGTATCTTCTTTCAAATAAATCCAATCTTAGTGAGCATAAGAGACTTCTTTCTGAAACATTAAAACACCTTACTGACCCCCAAACTTTTGAACTTTAATATATATGTGTATATTTTATAGTAAATAAGTTCATTAATTCTTACCTAATAATTTTAACAGTATTTTATGTTAAATCATTATATATCATCTTGTTAGTTTTTTTTCCCCCATTTCACAAAATTAAGTGGATTGACCCAATAATTAGCCCCAACGATATAAAAACAATGCAAATTGTGAGTGGATCCATATGTCACCTTAGTCATGTATTGAGCAACAGTTGTACTTCAAACCACACACATCCATAATGAAATACCACACACAGCGTGGTCTTTTCCGCACATGAGTTTGACGGGAAAGTGTGAGATCTCTTTTTTGTAGCAGGTTTAGTCTGATTTTTGGTCAAAGGACACAGGTGTTTCACATTCGTCTTTGACCCCTCTGTCTCAAAGCCTTGCAGAAGTTCAATATTCATGCCTTCTCATAATCTCTCTCTTCCTCTTCAAGTGTTGATCTGTTCATCTTTTCTCTGATGTGCTTTGAAACAATTGACATAGCTGGGGAAAACCCCTGTCAGCACAACAGCAACAAAAAAAAAATCTCCCATTCCTTGGTGGAGATTAAAAAACACTAAATGAGATCAGATCCTGCCTTAAAGGACGAATCTGACCTTGAGGGGCTGAAGAAAGTATTATGTTATTAAACCTGCCTCTCCACCTCCTCCTTTTCTCTCCTTCTCGGTCTTTCTTTAATTTTTTTCCCCCTGATTTATCTTATTTCTCACGTGGCTTTACACTTTCTACTTTTCATGCTCCGTTTTTATTTTTTCTCTGTCTCTCTCCTCTCATAGCTGTGTTCTCATCTTGCTTATTTGGTACAATACAAGTCCATCTCTCTCTCTGACTCACATCTCCTCTATGTCTAGAGCTGCTTTCTTATTGAGGGGTGGGTGGCTGCTGACACAGAGCCAGTCTCAGAATATGGGGTGAGTCATATATTGCTGCTGGCATCCTGTGACAGTGGGCACCAGTTCCTCTTCATCACAACATGACAGACACGCAGGCACAGGGCCAGTTACCGACGGCAACAGCGGTGTGAGCTCACCCAGTCTCAGCTGCTTTTTCATAATAACAGCCGTAATGCAACATCAGTGTGCATTAGCTGCTGTATGTGTGCGCATGTCCTTGTGTGATTTCTGTAACTCGTTATGAATGCTACAGCTTGTGTGTACTTAAAGGGATAGTTTCACACAAAATAGACATGTATGAGGCAGGTTTTTTTTTCAGTGCAATTATCCAGTGGTTACTCTATATGAGTTGCCCTGAAGAACATAAAGGTTGCTCTTTTACAAATAAATGAAAGTGGATGGTGGCTATAAAGCCCAAAAAACTACAACAAAAGTACAAAGAGTGCAAAACTGAGAAAAATTTGACAAAACACATTACTTGGGTAAATTTGGGAATGCTCTCAGATGGATTGTTGATTCATACTGTATAGAAAATACTTTTTTAAATATAAGATTTGTTATATATAAAACAAATATAAATACACTAAGGTGATGAGATAAGTATTTCATTGAAAGAAATTGATACTTTTAATAAGAAAGCAAGCATTCAGTTAAACAAAGGGTGACGGGAAGACCATTTATAATGTTACAAGAGATTTTCTAATCAAAAATTTTTTTTTTAACCTTTTATGTCATAAAAAAATGTATTATGGAATTTCAGCTTTGACAGCAAAGGTCCAAAAATATAGTCAAATAGAAAACGTATTTTAATTGTACTAATATTTCATGATGTTACTGTTTTAACTGTATTTTTTTTATCAAATAAGTCAGCATCGGTAAGCATAAGAGACCTTTACATAAAAAATAAAATAAAAAAATAAATAAAAAAAAAAACATTTTGAACAGTGTAGTGTATTAAAATTTTACATACTGTACAGGGACATAAATGTTAATTATTTTACCAAAATAAGAGGGAATTATACAAAAAGCATGTTTATTTTTATGTACAGTAACGTACTGGGACCTAAATAAGATATTTCACATAGAAGACGTTTACATATAGTACACAAAAGAAGATAATAGTCAAATTTATAAAAATGACCCCATGCAAAAGTTTACATACGTTTGATTCTTAATACTGTGTTGTTATCTGTTATATATATTTGTAAAGGTGTTGTGTAAGTTTCTGCATGTCTGAAGCAAAAGATGATATGAGCAAGTATCAGTGTGATATAACCATGTGCGTTTGTCCTTTCTGTGAAAAAAATATCACACACAGAGGACAGATGTTTGAATACAGATGTGCTGTCCGAGTGAAAGGAGACAGATGTTTATTTGTTTGTTTAAGCAGATTTCCTTGCACCAAACACAAAAACACCTCTGTAATTCTGCCAGTTAGTGCCAGTGCAGGCTGAATCTAATGATAATTTAATGGCATGTTGAGTGGAAGTGATGTAAACAGAGTGGCAGGGGAAAGTTGTGCTCAGTCTCACACTCTTAATGAGCGGTAAGGAGGGCTCTTCTTATCAGTATTAATGAGCGCTGCGTGAGGAATCAAGCGTTCCTGTTTCTTGTTCTTCACACTCTCGTAAGGTGACACAGATGTTTTACAGTCATTCACCCTTGAGATGCTGGGAAAGAGAGTGTTAACAGCGAGATATGGAGATCCAAGGGTGCTATAGGCCACATGTGTTTTTGTTATTAAAAAGTAATTGTAGACAATCGAGTACATGGGTGCAGTTTAAAGTCTTTTGACCTAATGTGTTTTGAAATACATGTTAAAATAATTTCACTATTATTATATTGTATTTGTAATTTACGTTTTTGTTGTTGTTGTTGTTTATCACTGTAAGGTAAATATTATAGTTTTTAAATAGGCCTAATTGTTTCATGCACATTTCATCATTAGATTATCTTTGTTGTTGTTGACAAATACTTTATATTTAATCCTTAAAACTTTTTTATTATTATTATTATTATTATTGAATAACACTGAAATATAATCTTTAGAGCAATCATAGAATGAATATACATTTTTAATTCAATCCATTCTTTCATGTACATTACCATAGTATCATGTACAATGCTGCTTCACTTGTAGCCTTTAAAATTTTTTTTTTTTTTAAGACAGTAGTATAGAATTACAAACAGCAAAATAATTACCAGCTTACATTGCATTGGTTAGAATTCTCCAGAAAGGTCCAATTATCGCTATTAACAAAACATTAACTATATGACTTTTGCCTCAATCCTCCTAATTTGCTGCGCATTGAAAGTTAGTAAGGTAGTTTTAAGTTGTAGAATATGGTTATGTAGAATATGTGCTTTATAAAGCACTAGTGTTAATAATAGGCATGCAAGCAACTTAATAGTGAGAATTGGTCCCTATACTAAAGTGTTACCTAATAATTATCACTTTATTATTATTTGTACATACTGAGATGAAACTTAAGACAGAGACCCTCATGTTTTATAGCAGTGTGTTATTTAAAATAAATGCTTGCACTATCCATTTTATCAGCATGGACTTTCTGTTGAAACAGATTTAGCAAGCAAGTCCTGCTGGTTAAGGCTAGTTGGAGAAGCCTGGCAGAGACCAACAAACACAGTAGTGGCCAACCGAGTGTTATAGTCACTGAAAGGGAGGTGAGGAGAGGAGAACACAATGAATTTTTTCTTGTAAAATAAATGAACTCTCGTAAAAAAAAAAAAAAAAGAAAAAAAAGAGGGGCGAAGGCTCGTAATGTATCATAATCTCCCATATATTCATTTACAGTGAGTCACAGGTCCACGAGAGCGGGAATCCAGCAGAGAGCAACTCTACACTGATGACTGAGCTGTGAGATGTGGTGGCCACTAACCACACTCTGGGGACCACACCTGGCCATTATCTCCCTCCCTGCGACTCTGAGGCCCCGGGTGCCTGTGATGGAGGCCCTAATGGCTTTCACACACACACACACACTGAGGTTTGTCAGTGTAAGTTCATAGCTGCTCCCATCACTGTAGTCCGGGAGGTAATTTCATAAAAGTGGATTTTTAATAAGAGGCTTTTAAGAGAACACCAGTCCAGCCCCTCAACTGGCAGGCTACAGGTTAGGGTGTGGGGGCCAATGAGTGATTAATGGGATCGGGGGGGGGGACTTCCTGTAATACTTCCAGCATGACCCGTACTGTGCTGAGTGTATTGAGACAAGTTTATGATGAGAGATATCAATGTGTGTGTGTGTGCGTGGTGAAGAAGAGACTCCAGACACTAAGAGCAGCTGGTTATTTAGATCTATTGATCTGTTTCTCTCAATCTATCTCTATTACAGGAGCAATTCAGAGTAAAGTCTCTTTCACTCTCTCCCGCTGTTCTTTTACTCAACTGTATGTAGCTATGAAAGTATCACGATTTGTGTTAATGTTCCTGAAGTATCTCAAGCACCTAAATGGTATGGCGGTCTGGAGTCCGGGGGTCTTCTCTTCTTTCTCCTTTACTTCCTCAGTTCATGTGCAAGTAAATAAGTGATGATTTTTATAAATATTTTTGAGCATGTTTGACTTTAAGGTTAAGCTACTTGGTGGAATTCATGTTTGGCAGCTTAAATCTCATTTCTTACATCAGTCTGTCATTAACTAAGATTCTATGCCATGAACTCATGTGACTTGTTGTTACCCAGTGTCCCAAAAGACTAGATTTTTTTTTCCAGTCACACAGATTGAGAGGCTATGAGAAGTTATATGAGGAAAGATAGTAATCCCAGAGCTCCCACAGTAAACAGAGCAGCTCCATAGTGTGTGGCCTGAAGTTCATTATATAGTGCTTGGAAGAGCAATGCATAAACAGTCATTTGTCTTACAGGGATGCGGTGTGCACTCCAACAATAAACAGTTTCAGTTACTATCAAAAAATTAACAGAAAAAAAGTTGTTTTGCATTTTTTTATGTTGCATTTTTTTTTTCTTTTTTTTTTTATATTGGCCTGAGTGTGGTTGTTGTCTTGAGTTATACTGGATAGTTTAAACCGAGGTGGCCTGCCATGAGGGGGTAGCTATAAATGTCATGATTCTTGGACAATAAATGTTCACAGATGCTTGAGTGAAGGAATTGAATGGCTGATAAAGAGCCACACCTAGACAGATGGACTAACACACACATGACCCGATGTATGGATTAATGCTGGATCTTTAAAATCTACACTATGGTTATGGTAACACGCATTTTTGTTTAGACATGGTTATAAAGAAAACTGAAATTATTAGTTTTCATTTCATTGTTGTTAGTTTTAGAGTTTCAAGTTTAAGTTTTTCCCTCCCCAAATTAGTTTTTAATTTTAATTTCAGTGTTAGTATTTTAGCACTGTAACTGGTATAATTTTTAAATTAACAGTGTTAAATTTCTCAGCACAGTCCAGTGATATTTTGTTTATGTTTAATGCAGGCAGGATGTAAATGTTTTTAGCATAAGTGTTATACCAGTATCAAAACGTAAAGCCACATTTATTTTTTGTCATATTTTGGGGTCATAAAAACCTACGTTTATTCTCATTTTTTTCCTAATTATGTTACTTTATATTTAATAACTTTAAAAATAGTTCTTAAAAATATGGTATGTCTACATATACTCTTATATATACTCTTGTGTATCTTTAAGGAAGTGTAGAAAAAGAGTTGTTTGTGTGTGTCTGTGTCACTGTATCATTTGTATATTTTAAGTGTTGGGGTGTCCCAAAAGACCCTATGTAATCAATACTTGAGTTTTGTGGCTTATAGTCCACATCTGTTAGCTTTTAGGTCATCTAAATGCTAGTGCACCCCTTCAGTGTTGACTTTTTTAGCAGACACACACAATTAAGTCTTTCTTTCCTCTTCTGAAAAACAGACCCCAAAATATTGATGAATCAGGCTGGATATATATGTTTGTTCAGTTACTGTAAGTTTCACCTTCTAGAAAGTGAATCTCATGCCACATTAAATGTAATCTTTGATGACTGTTGTTTCACATGAATGGCTGAGCTTGCTTTGGAAACACCTCAGTTGGTCTTAATTACAGGTCCTCTTTGGAAGCTCTGTGACTCTGTTGTGCTTTTTGGGTAAATGTGGTGCATATGGTTTCCTCTTAGCTGCTCTAACCTCAATCAGACATGCTCCATTTGGACCATTTTAGGCAGCCAAACCCAAGTGCAGAACAAGCAAAGCTGATTTCACACACCAGCCAATAAACAGATGGAGACGACTTTGAGGTCACAGGAAGTGGCATAAGGTGAGGTGAGCCAAATTAGGTGACCCAGTGAGTGGTAATTGAATAATTGTGATTGAAAGAGTATGTTGAGTAGAGTGGAGTAAAGGTATATAAATAATGATACACAAATCTGGTCTGCTAAGAGCTTCTTTTGATTGAGTAAGGTAAGAAAATGAAGGTTACTTTATTTTGGGTCTGGGTCAGTGCTCAAATAACACATTGATAACTCTTATTTGGACTGTATGTGTATACAAGATATTACCTCTTTGGCATCCCATGAACATGTGCACATAAACACAAAGACATGCAGGAAATGATTTGACATACCTCCGCTTAACCAATCAAGGAACGTATCTCCACTGTGTTGCTTTCCTTACGGTTGTTGGACTCATGTCATGTGATTGGTGAGGACATGTTTGACATGTTCTTACAATCTCTGCGCTGATGTGCTTTTTCATCACCATGCGGACTTGTAAAGTCAATGCAAACACTTACAATCCTCCGTGTCATTTAGATTGTGTTGCTCAACTCTCTGAAGCATGAAATCTTTAAAAGCATTTGTAAGGAGACAGCAGACATAAATTGGTGTCAAAGTGGAGGTTGTTTAATTTAATGCAGAGACTATACATCAGAATGTTTTCAAACTGGGGTCCATGGACCCTGAGGACCAAAAGGGGTTTTAGGGAGTCTGTGGAAAATTTGAGATTAACATTTACAAAATGACAATATTACAAAATTTACAAAATGTATTTTTGTGGTATGCAATAGTCTCTCCTTCCTTGGAACATAGAGTATGTTCAAAAATAGTTTGTTGTAGTTTTCCAGGCAGTTTTACATTCAGATAGATCGTGCACTGGTTGTATGAGACTATTTTTTGTAAAGCCATTTTGGAACCATTATTAAAAATAAAAAAATAAAAAAAAATAAAATGCTAAATCCAAATATTGGTAACACTTATTATAGGGACCAATTCTCACTATTAACCATAGTTAATGGTTTGTTAATAGTGAGAATTGGACCTTAAAATAAAGTATGACCCAAATATCAAATTGAAAATGTATCTCTGATATTTATGTTATGTTTTGAAAAGAAACATATTAATATTGATATTTAAAAAATGTTATAAAATTATGAAACTCGTTCATTTAATTTTGGAAACAACATGTTTGTGTTTTTTTATTTTTTATTTATTATTATTATTATCATCACACGTTAGTATAAATGGATGCCAATGTATGACTTTATATTATTGTTTTACATCCCACTGATAAAAGTTGAGTTTAAAATACTACATATGTCAGCCCACATATTTCAAGTTATGGTTTCTGTAAAAATACAGTCTTGTGGATATTTAATTTTAAAGAAAATACTGTCTCCACTGGAGCACTTACATGTCTGTCAGCTGTGATTTAAATATTGTTCTGGGGATAGGCTTACAAAAATAATTCTACATGTCTGTCTATTTATTTTATTTTTTTAACTTGGCCTTTTGCCCTTGCCATTCCTGGGAGACATGAGAGCATAAAACCACTTCCGTATGATTTGAAAGGGAAATGTGGATATGTTGATACTGTATCCCGCAGTCTTAATGATGCGTGTATGATTGGAAAGGGCATCACTGAACCGTCTGTCCCTCTCAAATCGGTAGGAGTACTGCTATCAGAAACCCCTGAAGTGCCTTGTCTGGTTTTAATCTTCTCTTGGACGGTTAGACACTTAGTTCTCTCCTGTCTCAAGGAAGTACACAGTAGTCCAACATTATCCAGGGTTTTTGGCATATGGTATTCTTCCTCTCTTTCCCACTTCTTCATTCTCTCTCTATCCGTTCTCTCAGAATCCCTCAAAAAAAAAAAAAAATGAGCGAGGGTGTCCATTTACTCTTTTAGTAGAGAGGTCAGCGAGGTCGGTTTTGGATGGTTAGCAAATGCATATCCGCTCGGAAAGTGAGTCTTTAGGTGGAAGAAGGAAGCAGTGACTCTTCACCTGAATTTGATTTTGATGGCTGTTTCTGAGAAGGATCAGACTGGAAGTGGTTTGTTTGTGTTACGCCTAAATGTCCCGCCCTCAACAATCAAATAATTAGCTCCCGAGTCCATCAATCTAGACATCAATCAGCCAGTTGTAGGGTCAGCTAAACAAATTATTGCTAAATTAGGCCACCCTTCGGGCTATTTTCTCTAGCAACATCTGTGATGAGATTAGATCTCGGGAAGACCTTGTTTGTTGAATATAGAGGCTTGATTAAAACAAGCAAATGATGCCACTACTGTAAGACGGATCACACAAGGTCACAGTGAGCTGTAACAACTTAGTTAGCAATTATCCAAACCCTATACAAAGGTGTTTATTTGATCTACACTTTCAGAGCACCTGTTCCTGTTTGCCATTAAGATGAGATCATTTTCAGTCTTTGAAAGATTGAGGGTCACAAGATTTCAGCAAGGTCCACCAGCATCATCTAGCATAAATTTTGATTCTCTTTATGTTGTTTAGGCTGACTTCAAGGCCAAATTTTTTTTTAGCCAGTCTTGAGTGCCAGTATCAACACAACATGTGTTGGTGACCAGAAGGGCCTTCATTTCAGCATGAGAGAGCAAGGCAAGAAATGCAATGAGATAATATAGGAGAGTGCTATTAATTTAACACCATCAATACAAATGGGAAAACATCTGAACTTTGTTAATTCTCTTCAAAATGTGATTTTTAAGGAAAAAAACATGCTGTGATGTGAAGAAAAAAAAAACACATATGCTGTGATATAACACTAATCATCTGTATTATGTTTGGTGAATCATGCAGATGGAAGGAGAAGAAGAAATGTACCATTTCATACAAAGAGATCAGCAGTGAGCTTATGTAATTCTGCAATATGGATGTGTTTTAATACCTCAAGCTCTTTTCAAATAAATTTTAGCCAGGAAAGTGAAGACATTGAATCTTAACATAATATTCGCTTTTATGTAGGACTCAGCAATAGGGATTTTTCTGCTGCCTTGACTAGTCACGTAGTAGTTCAGATTTTTATTTATGTGTTATAAAAGTTATTAATTTAGTTTCAGTTAATTTTTGTTTTTTTAAATAATCTGTTTAATTTTTAATTATTTTAAAGTTATGTTTTCATTGAAGAATGTTTTTTCCCTAATTGTATTATTTGTTGTTGTTGTTGTTGTTATCATTCTAGAACAGTTATGAGTTTATAACCAAATGTTTAAGTTTGCATGGAATAAAAACACATTTACATGGTCAACAAACATAATGTGGTGACAACTCAGCACTATCCTTGTTGATCCCTGAAATGTTATGTTACATATATCGTTCTGATTAAAGCATTCCACTGACATATAAATGATTAATATGTACCATAATTTATAATTGTATACATGACTCATAAACTTGAAGACAATTTTACAAATCCCCTGCAACCTGAGTCTGAACCCAAACTATGTTAGTCCTCTAAAGGTTTTTTTTTTTTAGAACAAAAACATGGTCAGTATTAAAATCTCATTTTTTATGTCTGGGAAAAAATGAGGTTAAAGAAGTTAATCAATTCCTCATATGTAGATTTATTACCTCTGCATCTTTCTCTCCCTCTCTTTTACTGTACCTTTATGGCTGGCATCTCTCACAAACACCTACTAATGATTTTACCAGAGAGACGCTGACACTACAGAATACACATGTAACTTAAAACCTCTTTGTTTTTATAGGGTTAAACCTTGTAAGTTCTTGTTCACCTATTCACACACTACAAAAATATCATGCCTGCTTGTTGAGGGGTATTTGCTTCTGGCCGTATAATAACATATCCGCTGTATTGGCTCCTATTAGATTCAGTGTTGGAGCCATAGTCCCTAAAGTGCCAGGTACAATTTCACAGAACGTCAAAGCCACGTTTGATTTTACAGCAAAGAACAAGCCTCCACTGGTGGGAAAATGTAACCAACACACACAACACAGAGTCCTTAATGACCCTAAAGGCCAAATTAAAGTTCTGTTTAATTTCATCCTTATGCAATCAACTGTTCACATTGATTGAGGCAATTAGATTAAAAGCTCTTATTCTTCCTGTCTAAATTGGGACTGTTGTTTTGTCATTTGGCTAACAAAGCCCTCCTTAGTGCTCACATTGTCGCAGATTTGTATCAAATTAGGGCTAGTCGTCATAAAGGCTACACTGACAAAAAAAAAATAGTGTTTTCACTCAGAAACTGTTAGTAAATTTAACATTTTTCACTCAGAAATTGTTAGTAATTTTCACAATTAATTACAAATAATTGGCAAGTAACTTTGAATTAAACATATTTTAAAAGTATAGGGAAAAGGAGTTTCTTGTAAAACTTACTCCAGTTAGTCTTGTTTTGTTTAAAACTTTGGAAAAACCTTAGTAATAATAAGGTTAATAGTCAAAAGTATACCAATGCTTGTTGTTTGTTTAGCATACTGTGAATGTAAAAATCTAGAAAAGTAGTCTTTTTCTGTGCCACAAATCAAACCTTTTCTTTGAATAGATATTATGAACAAAGATTTGGATTTAGAAATTCCGATCCATTTCTTTAATGGCCTCATTCCAGAAAGCACCGTAACTCATCCTAATGGACTTTCAAAAGGGAGCCCTCTTGCAGTAATCTCAGTCTGGTGGCCACTGATGGGTTATGGCTGTCATCACATCTTCACAGACTGCAGAGAGCCGTGTGGTTTTGAGGGAATGTTATGATCCCCCTGTGATGATGAGAAATGAGGTAGAAGTGATCTGTGTCTTTTAAGGTCGGAAAACACATTCTTTTCTCATCTGAAACATGCACGGTTAAGATCCATCTAGCTTCTGAAGGTACTTTCCATTAATATAATACAGTTTGGTGTCTCATTGTCTCATTTATAATATTATCAAATTTATCTAATTTGCAACCCTGTTGCTTATTATGCTGTTTAATCATTGTCCAGCATGATGTGATTAACTGTTGCCCAGCCCTAATATATCTATTTGGTTCGGTACAGTACAGGGGTAATTTGTTACATTGCAAGGTTGGAAATATTTCTGTTTTAAACCATGAAGGTGAGCCAGTGGATATCACATACAAGCAACGTGCAAACTTTGCGAAAGAGTTGTGCAGGTGAACGTCTTAATATTGGTCAATTCACTATAAAGAAAGTAAAAGTAAAAACGGAATGACAGAATAATGACGGAGCTTTCAGCATCTGACGACTCATACTCTCTCAGAAACGACGAGAGACAAATCTACTTCAACATATGCTGATAATGGTATATAGCTGACTGTTTTCATTTATTCCCTTCATATTTCTAATATTACATAGTGAAAAAAAATGAGAAGAAACATATTTTGTGTTAAACAGGTTGTTTTTGAAAGTCGGTGCTTGAAATAAAAGCTTTTTATTTAATTAAATTTTATTGGTGTCTGCAGTGTTAATATTTTAATTGTATGCCTATAAATCATTGTATAATAGATCTGTATTAAAATACCTTTTTTAAAAAAAAAATAATAATAATTGAGGAGTAAATATATAGCCTAATCTTTTGTTATCCTCGCAGCATGTCAGTTATTTGGTAATTATTGCTGGGCAAATTAATTGTAGTTTTAATTTAATAGGCCTAATAAAAGTAACTTCATCATCATCATCATAATAATAATAATAATAATAATAATAGGCTTAATAAAAATAAGAATGTAACAGACCTACATTAATTGGAGATGCCAAATATCTTAATATTGGCAAAAATTGATGTTTTTGACAATATCTCTGACTATCGTTGATACAAGATGATCCTCTTTCGTCGCACCTCAGCAAGGGGAGGTTATCGCGGGGCAGACAGCACATTGCCTGTTACATCATTTGGGCTTCCTTGTTGAGCGAAGTGGCACTGAGAACATCGTATTTCACACACTTTAAGCTCTTTTGTTTTCCAAATGTAATAGAATTAGTCCAACGAATCTAATTGTTTGGTTTTATAATGCGCACCGAACTGAAAGCCTCGTACCGAATGGTTCCACCTGGGAGGGGGGAGCAGGCAGACAGAGTCAATGGGGGAGACGATGGAGGAAGGAGCCAGGGAGGAGACAGGAGGGACCCGGAGCAGGAAGTGCACAGCAAGACCCAGGCCACAGCCATAACAGCGGCCCACGGTGGAGCCGTAGGATTGAGGAGCCATGGAGGAGGAGTGGCCACCGACTCCAGGGGCCCGACCAACGGCAGCAGAGCAGGTGGAGGAGGAGCCTAAGGTGGAGACAGAGAGCCAACGAGCCAGGGGGATGCAGAGGATCTGGGGGGCCAGGGTGGAGCCAAGGGCTTTGGCGACCGAGGCGGAGGTGGAGATCCAGAGCGGAGCCAGAATGGCGCAAGGAAGAAGCCCAATAGAGCCGGCAGGACGGACCGACGAGGCACAGCCAGAGGAGAGGAGTCTAGAGGCGATGGCGGATCGACGCCTGACCAAGGCAGAGCTGGAGGGACGAGGGAGCCCGGTGGAGCTGATGGATCGATGGATGACGGTGGAGGCGAGGGAACTAGGAGCTGAGGTGGAGCTGCTGGGTCTATGGGCCGAGACGGAATCTGGGCCTCAGAGGCTGGTGAGGGATACCCCAGCGACGCTGGAGGACTCACACCGCAATGATGGTGGGCTGAGGGCGAGCAGAGGGTCTGCAACACTGCTCCATACTCAGCTCACCCTCAGCCACAATGCAGGGGGAAAGCTCCTCTCTGCGCTCACACCATCCGCAGCTTTCTCCCTCATGGTGGGCTCTGTAGCCTGCTCTCGCACCTGGTCTGATGGCTTGGGCACTCTGTCCGGGGCGATCCTCCACTCAGTCACTCAGGTATTGTGCAAATGGCTCGCAGATGGCAGTGGGAATTGGCTCATCTGTCATCGGTGGCTCGGGCTTAAGCTCCGCACAGCAGGGAGATGGTGGGCTGGGTCCGGAGTGGATCTGGCGAGATCATCCAAGGGGCAGATGGTGAGTGGCGACCCATTTCTCACCAGAGTCCACTCCACGAAGGCGGCAAATTCCTTGCGAGGACCATCTTCAGACAACAGCACTCTGCAGTCTGCATTTAGGCTTGCATCATAGAAAGAGCAGAGCGTGTCGTCCGGTTAGTTGGTGATGTTAGCGACCAACAGGAACAGTTTGGTATGGTCCTCGAGGACCTTATCTCCCTGCTTCAGCAGGAGAAGGAGGAATTCTGGGCGAAGGAGGGGATCCATAGGGGCCACACTACGGAAACAAAAAAAAAACACTGAGAGAAAATGAAAACAAAACGAGGAGGGGAAAACACGAGGAACAGTAAACGCGGAGGCTACAGTTTTTTGCACAGGGCTCAACAAAATTTGACAATAGAAGATTGGAAAAACGTTGCCTGGTCTGATGAGTCTCGATTTCTGCTGCGACATTCAGATGGGTCCCTAGGGTCAGAATTTGGGTGCGTAACCTAAAGAACATGAAAAGCATGGATCCATCCTGCCTTGTTTCAACGGTTCAGTCTGGTGGGTGTTTGTCATTGTAATGGTGTGGGGGGTGGGGCCCCTATGACCAATTGAGCATTGTTTAAACGCCACAGCCAACCGGAGTATTGTTGCTGTTCATGTCCATCTGTGCTGTTTTCATGTCCAGCCCTTTATGAGTCTACAGTGCACCCATCTTCTGATGGCTACTCTTCCATAGCCGACCTAATGCACCATGTCAACAAAGCTCAAATCATCTCAGACTGGTTTCTTGAACATGACAAATGAGTTTGCTTTATACTCAAATGGCCTCCACAGTCACCAGATCAGTTCTGAAGGCAAAAGGGGGTCGAACCTGGTACTAGCAAGGTGTACCTAATAAAGTGGCCAGTGAGTGTGTTGTGTATATATATATATATATATATAAATATATATATATATATATATATTATATATAATATATATAATATATATACACTTACAAATATTCAAATGAGGGTGTGTGTGCGTGTGTGTATGTAGTAGTTTTTTTAAGTATATGTTTAAGTATTGCATATATTTTTTAAAGAAGTCTCTTATGCCTGACAAGGCTGCATCTATTGGACAATAAAACAATATTGTGAATTTTTTTTAAAGGGATAGTTCACACAAAAATGAAAATTTGATGTTTATCTGCTTACCCCAGGGCATCCAAGATGTAGGTGACTTTGTTTCTTCTTCAGTAAACACAGACAAAGGTTTTTACCACAAACTGTGTTGCAGTCTATCAGTCTTATACTTGGGAAGTGGATGGGAATCACGGCCTAAAACATGCATATGGTGGAATGCAGACTTATAAGTGCATTACCGCCCGGAAAAAAAAAAAAAACCTATCTCTTTTAAAGTGGACCTTGACACTCCTAATTGAGATTGCAGAGAGAATGTCAACTGGTCCATTTGAGAGATAGGTGAAGAAGATGAGGCCTCTTATGCCCTCCTCTGCTGATTAATGCATGCTAACAAGAGTTCCTGACAGTTCGGACATTGTGTGAATCAGAGGTAAAAAAAAAAAAAAAAAAAACTCTCTAATACTGTTCAGTTTCTATGCACAGACTGATCGTTTTGTGTCTTTACACATCAATGTATCAATCATGAGCCACAGGGTTTAATTGGTTTTGTTTGTGTATTTTTTTTTTTTTTTTTTTGTATGTTTTGAGCCATGATTCCGATAACATTTTCCATTATAAGACTGACAGACTGCAACGGTTTGTGTTAAAAATCTTTGACAGTGTTCTACTGAAGCAACAAAGTCACCTACATCTTGGATGACCTGGGGGTAAGCAGATAAACAGCAAATTTCACTTTTTCGTGAACTATCCCTTTAAATGTTAAAACATTTTTCTATTTTAATGTATTTTACACTGTCTTTTATTCCTGTGGTGGCAAAGCTGAAATTTCAGCATCAATTCTCCAGTCTTCAGTGTCACATGATTCTTTAGAAATCCTTCTAATATAGCTGTTTTGGTGCTAAGAGAAATCAATAATAATAATATTTTACTTATTAAATATTATCGTTTTTTAAGTTCTGACATTCGTTTTCTTCCCCACCAAACTTTTTGATAAATAGAAAGTTTAAAAAACATGGCATTTATTTGAAATAGCAAATCTCTGTGAAAGCATTGTGTTTTTTACGTGATGTTCAGAGAAAAAATTCATTTGTTGTCGTGTGGTAGTGTTGCGCGCGCACATTTAAAACATAGTACAGTAGAACAGCTATAATAAAATTATACATATTAATTAACATGTAGAATGCCTTAATTATGACACCAATTATACAATTACACATTTCTGTTCCTTCATTTGCTCTCAGGACACTATATTTCCAGAAGGTGTTGCTTAGCATGTCTGTTAAATTCACCCTGATGACCAAAATGAATGAAATGAACTCCAATAGTAGTGACCAACAACAAAATCTATTTGCTTATGTTCTTCTTTGGCTCCTTGACCCACTGCTCGTCCCCATAGTCCATCAGTCCGCGAATGGAAAAAGGACACCACGGCAGATAGAAGGGAGCGAGAGAAATTTTGATGGATGGGCCAAAGGAGGAAAAGTGAAGGGCTTTATATGATGTTGGGTGAGGAGGCACACATACCTGCAGAATAGTGTGTGTATCATGTGTCCCTGTTTGGGTGAAATAGGGTATCCTCTCTGTTTTACACGAATTGGGCCACATTCTTGAGGGTTGTCACTTCAGTTATTAGTTCTGGATTCATGCATGTCAGCCAGTACAATTCTGCTAAAACTATTGCCATTGTGTCCTTGAGGAAGGAGCTTTACATCTATCCGGAGGGTCGAAGTAACTCTGACCTCTCAGTCAGTCTGAGGGCAGTTCAGTGTAACTAAAAAGTCACAGTATACTGACTAAGTCTCCCAAACCTAATCGTAGTATTTCTCTAAACTTGAATAGTTCTCAGACTGCATAATTTAGCAGACAATACCTATGAATGACAATTCTCTCAGGGGAAAAAAAAATTAAATAAATGCTAATCCATAGAACAGGGTTTAATTTGTGCTTAAATTTTTCCTTTGCAATTGGATCCAGCTGAATTGGTGTCTTCTTACTCATCAACAAACAGGAAAAAAACACTGTCTGGCCATCCTTTGAGTTTGAGTTGAGCTGCAAGTTGTCAGGAAAAGTGTCTGGGAAAACACTCCACCATGTGCCTCCTTGAATACATATTCATTTGTGGTTGATGCAAAATAGTTTCCATTCAAAATGCTGGCGATATTTGAATAAAGTCAACATCATGGTACTGTGGGTGATCTGGAGTGCAGTTTTCCCACCATAATGAGTTTATTCACCTTGATCTTCTCAAATGGTTTCCTTTAATTACAGCAGACAGAGGTGTTGCATATGGGGGAGTTTTTAGAGATTTCAGCTTGTTTCCAACACCACATTCCCTGCTGGGACTTTTTATCATCATGAGATCAGCATATTTCACATGGGTGGCGTGTGGTTGACATTACATGTGCACAGACTCAGTGCTATGTTAACAGAGCAATGGAAATGGGATTAAATTAGGGGGTTTATTGCTTTTACTCAAAGGAAATGAATAGCAGTGACCTGTAGTGTGAAGGTTTGGTCTCTTTGTAGTTTAACATCTGCATTTCAACATTTAATCTTTTTTTTCTTCTTCTACTTCTTCTTCTTGTTTGGCATGTGAAAAGTGCAATACTTGTTTGAATAATCTCCCTGAAGCAGCCTAGGTTTGAAATATAAAAAAAAAGGTGTAAAAACATAAAAATACACAGTCAGAAGAACATCTTTGGCCATTGTGTCACATTATTTCATGTTGTTATTTATTTATTTATTTTATTGCATTTCACCACAAGCATAGCATTGCCAGTTGCAAGTAAAATAGACACAAGTGAAAAATATGCCAAAAGTAAAAAAGTTTTTTTTTCTTTCAATTTCTTAAAATGCCTTGTTTAAATGCCTGTTCAAGATCATGTGAACATTAAGCCAGTCTGATTCATTCTGATTCTTCATTAATAACAGATTGAAAGATGGGCATAAACGGCTGCCCACTGCTCCGGGTGTGTGTTCATGGTGTGTGTGTGCACTTTGGATGGGTTAAATGCAGAGCCCGAATTCTGAGTGTGGGTCAACAACTTAGGACTGTATGTCACGTCATTAAAAACAGTCACTAAACAAAGTTTGATTCATAAAATCATTCTTGCTGAAATGTGCAATTTAAACATTAGGATCAAGACTAAAATTTTAAGGGACATTGTTTATTTAAAACAATATCCATTGTCTTGCAAATTAGGGATTTTCTCAGGAAAAAGACGCGGGTGCTAGACAGCTGGCAGGCCTACCAGGGCGACATGGTTTGGACAGACGCACATTTCAATTAAACTTGCATGCTGCACATAGCACCCCCCCCCCACCACACAATGGTATTATCACTTCAGTGCCCTCAGAAAGGGGAGACTGTTTTATGTTGCCCCAAGTTTCACAATGTGTTTTCATCGTACAATTAACTCTTATTCTCCACAAATGATGAAAAGAACAGGCTTGAGCCTCATGATGTGACCCCTTTGACCAAACAGTTACAACCAGCTCTTCTGTATACTTCAGATGAGATGTCACGGCCAAACCTATACATGTCGTAATCAGAGTAAGCTCAAACAACTTATCACACGAGGGGGATTCATGCTGCCAGAATCCGATTCCACTTCCGGAGGGCCACTGCGGTCCTGATGAGTAAAATGGACGTGGAGGATATGGACCTAGTAGTAGACGGACTACAAGACCTGTGTCAAACCCGCAAGATAGCTCTGTCACGACTGATATGAGCATGCACTGTCCGGGATTGGTAACGACATGGTCATTCCAAAATTTCCACTATTATCGCTGGATGACCGCTTGCGGTTCTCCTTTACGCTGCACTTAGCGGACAGTGCAGGGCTTGGATGAGGGGCAACTATATAGGGGCCCTTTAGTTTTAAATATCAAATGGAGTCTAGCCATTCAAAGCAAAGGAAAAAGGATGAAGGCTCATGGTGATTGTGCATTTTCTCCTGAGGGGAAAACTTCCCTTCTCGTGGCGGAACAAATTAGATGTGGTTCATTAAAGTCTGTCGTCCTCTTGCTCTCCTGCTTTGTTTCTCTCTATCTGTCTCTTTCTATGCATCTCTTTCCCCTTCAGGCTCGGCTTGACTTCAGATCAGACCTATTAAGCTATCAGAAAAACAAATATGGATGATTTAAAAAGCTCATATTATTCTTATGAGAAAATAGAGATTTATTCTAAATTATGGTTTGTCTGGGTCAATATAAACTACATCTCTTTGTCCATGCTAAGAGCACACTGTACTGGTCAGGGTGGTCTGAACTCTTATCTGTGTATGGTGAATAACTAGTCATTGCTAGTCATTATTTGTAATATGTATAAAGCAGTGGTGTGTGGGTGACATCTGAGATTTGGAGTCAAATTTGGAGTCAGATTTGGGTCCATTAATTTTCCATTTATATGATCATTTTGTTACCCATGTTTAAAGGATTAGCTTTCATCCATTTATTCACATTCAGGCCATTCAAGATGGGGTGACTTTTTTCTTCAGTAGAAAAGTAAAGAAGATTTTTAGCTGAAGTAAGTGAAGACGTGTTTAGCTGAAAACTATGGTCCCTTAGTGATTTATACAAGGCAAGTCAGCGCTGGCCCGTTTTGTGAGAATATCAAGGATGTTGGTTGTAGTTTCTATAGCACAGACTGAATGTTTTGCTTCATTAGACCTCAATATATAGCCAGGAGCCATGGGTATTAATTTTGTGTTCCTTGACATGCTTTCTCAAAAACAGCCAGCCGCAGACCTGCCTTTTATGAATCACCAATGACCATGGTTTCATTTAAAAAAATATAATATATATACAGTATTTAATAGCATATTTCGGGACGGGAGGCCTCTCTGTGTGGAGTTTGCATGTTCTCCCAGGGGACATAGTATGGGTTTTTTAACTCCGGGTACTCACAGTTTCCTCCCACAGCCAAAGTACACTGAAGGTAAGGTTGAAATGAAGATGCGAAACTTGTCCCTCCCCAACTTGTGTGTAGACAGACTTGTGTAATGGATTAACTGGTTCTGACCATGAATTAGAGCCCATAGATGCTGGAATGGCATTATAAGAATACAAACATACAAACCACAGAATATTTCAATAGGATTTCATTATTACACAGGGCTACTTTAGAAACTTGTTTTCACAAGTATTTCATTGCATATATCTAGAACCGGGTTGTAACCTGAAGAACTACGTAACCTTAGTGTGATAAAACTAGCTAAGAGGGGGAAAAAAAAAGAGAAGAAACCCAGGTGTGTTACAGTAATAAATGAGAAGGGAAGATTATATAATGTAAAATTACCATCTAAGGTTATTAGTTCTAGACTGGTTTATTCAGGTCTATTATTTCCAAAGTGTTCTGAGGCCTTATGTGTGTATTTTTAACGGTGCTTTGTGGTATATTTTCGCGGTGCTTGACAGCCCAAATTCGCATTCACTGTTGTTGTATTGAGCGAAAAAGTGGCCAGGAGTATCTTTAAATATCTCACCTTCATGTGTTTTCACAGAAGCAAGCAAAGACATACAAAAGGTAAAACATTCGGAGTGACATGACAGTGATTAAAAATAATGACATAATTTTCAATTCTGGGTGAACTCTCTCTTTAAATGATCCAACACATATGGTGTCATCTTTCCTATGCAGAGGCCTAGACTTTGTTCCGTGTGATAAACATTACAGTTGGTGGAGCTATTTCCCTGATGTCCTCCTCCGGCTGAAGGACAGAGAATGGCTCTCAACAGAGGGGGCATAGAGTTGGTGTTCGGGAGTCGGGCTAGCTACGGGGGATCTGCCCACATGTAACAACAAAAAAAAATAAAAAACACATCTGGGCAGAGGCACAAACGTATATTTAGTCTCAGTAATGGATCTAAGCCACATGATATAATAGCACGCTGCAGTTATTGACCTGAATGCTGCGTCTCTTGTACCCCTCTTCTTTTCTCTCTCGGAGGCAACGGGGCATACAGACAGTCCTGCAACCCGATCTGCCCTGACTTGTATTGACCCTGATGTGCAGACATCTCTTTTCTTTTCTCCCCGCGCCATTCCTCTCCTCTGCCCTTTTCTTCCACGTTGCTCACATTTCTGCCGAAGTATGAGGGCCTATGATCCCATCCCTTTAAGTGTTGCCATAAATATTTCCCCTCATTAGTGAATGAGCGACCTGGACTCTCCTCCTTCTCCTCATCACTCATGCCAAACGCTTAGGATTGCCCAGCTAGTCCCATGCGTTAAGCCCATCTCACACACGACTTCCCACTCCTCCCCACTGCTCGTCGCTACTCGTACTGATAAACCGTCGGCGAGGAGTATGTAACGAGCGCGAGTGTGCCTTTGAGTGCCTTGTAGGAGGTGATTGATATTTTGCTGTTACCATCGGCTGAAGTTTAAGATTGCTATGTATCCAGTTACGATGCGTCTATTCGTATCCAGCGTTTAAATCTTTTTGCCACCGCTAATGCTGTTAGCAAGTTGGCAAAGTGGCATCACACGCGTGCTCGGGCAGAGGCTTCCCGGAGTTTGTGGAGGGGGGGATAGGCCGAGAAGGAGGGCTGTGATTTTATGGCTCTCATTTTCAGATGGTATTGAACATATGATAAATAAAGCAAACCAGGAAAAAAACAAAAAAAATGGCTTATGCGTATATACAAGTAGTTCCTAGTTTAGCTATGTTCCACGTTTGCCATTATACTGTAGATATAACAAATGTAGTTTAAACCATCATCAAAATATCCTTTGAAACATGACATAAACTGCTTGTTTGCAAATGCCTTATCAGTTTGCATATGGAGCTAGTTAGAAATACTTTAACCCAACCCGAAAAAAAAGACAACTTTCTGTATAAAAAATTAAATAAATAAAAACGTAATAATTTTTTTTACAAATGAGATTGTCCCCAAAAGGAGGTTATGGGAGGTTTTGTCAGATTTAACACCCTTCTGAGTACAAATTTGTCTCCAAAATATGGTAAAAAAAAATAAATAAATAAAAAATAATAAAAAATACAGACTTTATAAGTATAAATCCACAAGATTTTTGATTGTGACTTTTTCTGAACATTAACATTGGTGATCATAATTTTTTAATACCCCCCTATTTACATGTGTATGATATCCACAAATAATACAGTGGTGATCCGAATAATAATGGATCTGTGGACACTAAAGAAGTCCTTTTCTGATATTATATATATATATATATAGTACATAATAAAAAAAATATGTGAAATAAGAAAGCTTGAGCATTTGTAATACCCCTTGAGACACCTCCTGACACACACAACACACACACACACACACACACACACACACACACACACACACACACACACACACACACATACTTCATCAAGCAGGTGTTATCGGGTGATTAAAGACCGCCTCCTGTACTTTATTGCTGTAAATTGAATGAATAAAGCAGGGCAGACCTCAGATGCACTCCAATATAATGACCCCACAGCCTCATGGGCAATGTAGTTAATTATATTCCTGATTTACAGTCTTGAGCTCAAGAGATCAAAACAT
Source organism: Cyprinus carpio (assembly GCF_018340385.1). Taxonomy (NCBI): domain Eukaryota; kingdom Metazoa; phylum Chordata; class Actinopteri; order Cypriniformes; family Cyprinidae; genus Cyprinus; species Cyprinus carpio. Next base: position 39,208,879 of record NC_056599.1, read on the forward strand.
GCTTTAAATTTTTTACCTTGGCAGAATGTAAGAACAAAATGGAAATTCTGGTGCAGCATTTTGAATATCTTGATTTTAATTATTATTCTGACTGAGGTGTCTTTGTGTTGTGATGAGAAGACGCACCTGCTAGCTCACTGAAAGGCGTTAGCGCAGCTCTCGTAGACTAAACAACCACACCTCTCAGGTTTCATTAAGCATTCCCTAATAAGTTATTTAAAATTCCTGTCCAGACTCGGACTGGTGCATTCAGAGAGCTGTAAAAATTTTTTGACAGTCCAGCCAGTGTTTGAGGTAGGATGGAAAGGGAAAAAAGGAGGAGATAATTTCTTGGGAGATAATGGTTCAGCTGCCACAGTTTTCACGTGTAAAATGCAGAAACCGTGCTTTTTATGTAGTCTATTTGAATTTAATGCTTGCCAATCATGACCAGTGCCACAGTTTCACATTTTCACATACACCACTTAAAACAGAACATACTGCAATACCAAACTTACAAATACCTTCAATGTTATGCAGTGGTATATATATATATATTCCTGTGATGTACTAATCTACCTAAATCTTGAGGTAGTTTAAGTAATATATAATATATATCCTAAATCTTGAGGTAGTTTAGTACAATCTTTTAATATATATATATTCCTGTGATGTACTAATCTACCTAAATCTTGAGGTAGTTTAGTACAATCTTTTACTAAATTTTTGTGCTAGCTTTGTTTTTGCACTCTAGCTTTGTAATATTAGCTCACATTAACTAGATTGTTACCTACTTAAGAAAGGGATCTTGAAGCACTATATTATAAAGCAGTGGTGTTTTCTGATTTGATTACAATTTATGGTATGAGTATTTCATGTATTATTTTATACTTGAAATTAAGCCCTTGATTCTCTGGTCACTAATCAGAATGACATCTGGCCGGTAAACATTAGTGGGGTGATGACACTTGAATAATGCCACATGATGTAAAATTGGCGTCATCCACAGAGTATCATTAGTATTTGAATTGGTTCTATTCATTATACAAAATAGTTAAGACAGTCTACTTCAGCAGGCTTGACACTTAATGAATTTGCTTGATTAATTAATGTTTTAAGTCCAAAATTGTGCAGTAATCATTTTATAAAAGCAATTAGGCACTCAAGCTGTGATGTATTGAGAATATAATCAAAGCTAAAGGGTTGTTTCCTTTATTTGTATTTACATGTATAGTTTAGCATACAGTATAGCTTCTTTTACCTTATTGTTTATTTACATTTACATAACTGCAAATTGCTAATTGTTTAATGGCATCAAGCATTTGTGTGTGTGTGTGTGTGTGTGTGTGTGTGTGTGTGTGTGTGTGTGTGTGTGGTGTGTGTGTGTGGGTGTGTGTGTGTGTGTGTGTGTGGTATCAGGGGTCTTGCCACCTGTTGCCTGATGACTGAAAGTCTTTGGTAACTGTGCCACGTTTTTCTTTGTGTGTTTGGGTGTGAGTGAATGGTGAGTAACACGGTGTGACTCTAGAGTGTGCATAGATTGGAGAGGAACTCATTGCACCATCTGTCTTTAACCTCTGCCCTTCAGTCTTTGTCTTCCTCTCTGAACAACGAAGAAGCCCTTGATCTTCTTGTAGAGTGGCAGGTGTGGAGTGTGTGTTTGAAATGTATAAATTATGAGATGAGACTTATGATTTGCAGATGTGTTGAGTGTCCCTCTTTATGTTGGTCAGGTTTCTCATCTTGTCTTCTTCAGCTCAAGCCGCATGCCATATTCACACTCACATCAAACTGGACCAAAGTTTGGTTCCCCTCGGATACACACTGTAATCCTAACCAGATGAGTCCTTCTCAACCCACAGCCAAACAACTTACTTCCTGGAAGCTAACTAGATGAAGGTAAACCTCTCCTCTCAGAAGAAGACCAGCTGAAGGTAAAAATTACAAGCTGGTGATCAAAGCTGCATATTTTTATAGCACACAGAAATAAACAGGAGAAGTCCTTTCAATACGCTATACTGTTTTAGGTCAAAGGCAAGCCCACATGGAATCTTTGGATGCAGACAGGATCGGAAAGCACATCATTTATAAAGTTTTATACATCTCCTTCTGATAGGTTTAACAATAAGGATTTTGGGTTACACTTTATTTTAAGGTGTCCTTGTTACATATGTTACATGTACTTACTATTATAATAACAATTAATTATTCATAATTACATGCAAGTAACCCTAAGCCAAACCCTAAGTATTACTCAGTACTTAAAGGGATACTCCACCCCAAAATGAAAATTTTGTCATTAATTACTTACCCCCATGTCGTTCCAAACCTGTAAAACCTTTGTTCGTCTTCGGAACACAATTTAAGATATTCTGGTTGAAAACAGGGAGACTTGTGACTGTCCCATAGACTGCCAAGCACAATACACTGTCAAGGTCCAGGAAAGTATGAAAAGCATCGTCAGAATACTCCATCTGCCATCAGTGGTTCAACCTTAACATTATGAAGCGATGACAATACTTTTTGTTTGCAAATAAAACACAAAAATAACGACTTTATTCAACAATTTGTCTCCTCTGTGTCTCTCCACATCTGCGTAGCGCCATTTTGTATGCAGGCAGCGTACGCTTTTCTGTGTCAGCCGCGACACAGGATGTGCTGTTTTATTTCAAATCAAAGCGTAAATATACATAGAGAACATATCCTTGTGTCGCGGCAGACACAGAAGAGCGTACGCTGCCTGCGTATAGCTCAGATTCGCCAAAATGGCGCTACACTGATGACACATACTCCCCTACCACCTTGACAGTGTATTTTTTTTGGCAGTCTATGGGAAAGTCACAAGCCTTCCATTTTCATCCAAAATATCTTAAATTGTGTTTCGAAGACGAACAAATCTTTTAAGGGTTTGGAACGACATGGGGGTAAGTGATTATTGACAAAATGTTAATTTTGGGATGGAGTATCCCTTTAAATTGCACTGTGACAAAGACACCTTAAAATAAAGTGTAACCATTTTTTTTTAACAATGTGTTTTATTATTTAATTGTATTAGCTAAAAATATTCATATTTCTCATTAAATGTTCCTTTTATTTCCAAAAAAAACCCAGCAGTGAGGATGGAAATTGGGACAGCTATTATTCATTAATTCTCATCTTACTATAAAAATATTTTAAACTATGCACACTAGTGCTGAACATGGTAATACTGTAAATAAAGGCACACAAAACAATAAAAGCAATCATAAAATAATTTACTCCATAAATTTATAATTTTGCTGGAAAACAGTGACAATATGCAAACATTACTGATTAGTTTGCTGTTTTTTAAAGATTCCACAGTCTCTTTGTGACAAACCAACAGAATTAGCAAAAACTACGTGAAACATCAATAAAAAATCAGAGTGCAAGGGAAAAGTGTGCATATACACGATCAACGAAAACTAAAATTGTCTTTGTTGAGCCTTGCCTTGTGTGTAATATTTTAACTAATTTGATTGTTTTTTCAGCTGCTGATAAAAATGTTGAGCTCCATTTACCATGTTTAAATACATTTCTGCAAAACCTTTCATCAAACAATGTCTGCAGAATCCATTTGAGCCTGGTGTTCAGGTCCAAAGTTTACACTTCATGTGTTTCAGAGTTTTTTATAACTGGAAATTTGTGGAAAGACATTTTCACTCAGGCCTTTAAAGACGGGGCAGAAGTCCGTGTGATGGACAGTAACAGAAAGAGAGAAAAATGGTGTGTTTGTTGGCTGCACTTAGTACTATACATCCTCCTGTCTGCATTGATTATGTGTGAAAATGCTGGTCATAATAGCCCTGTCCTGCTCTAAGAGGAATATTACACAAAATCATCAGTCTTTTTAAGGGCCGACATCGCCCACAGGATTGGGGGCTGTAAAAACCTCTGTTAGATTTACACTGGGCCGTAGGGAGTAAGGAGGAGTGTATGCGTATGTGTGTTCTCTGTCTTTTTAACTGTGTTTTCCCCCTACGCTATCAGTCTCCCACCTCATATTTCTCTTGCTCTCTTTTCTCACTCTTTCCAACGTGGGCTCATCAAATACCTACGAGCTTTCAGTCTTGTGCTATGACGTCAAACTCCTTTCCTCTAATCACGCTCTTCTTCTGTTCATTCTTTCTCAGCTTTGTGTCTTTCTCTCCCTCACTCATGACCTTACAAATTACAGGGCATTTTCATTGAAGAGAGCCACTGTCTGTTTAGGAGACTGATGTGCCATAGGACTCTTTGCTGGGCAGGAAGGGTGGACAGACAGACACACACACACACACACACACACACACACACACACACTATAAACTGGTGAATAAAAGCTTTGACATTTCCCCTTGCCCTGAGCTCTGTGTTGTTTCGGGTAAAAGAGAGAACAGATGGAGGGGACGATAAAGCGGCCTTAATGAAATTATGGTTGTTGCTGCAGTAGATGGCCATTTGGTGCCCTTTGGCACCAATCTTAGCTCATTTTTGTAGCCTTAACTGTTATTGGTAAGGTTAGGATTTAAACCTCATTGTTGACCATTTTTGAGGGTGTGTTTGAAATCGAGGAGGTCTACAGTATAATACCAAGAGAAAGCTATCTGTTAGTATTCCCATTCATCCCAATGGTACATGCTCAGTCTGTGCAATCACCAACTTCCATAAAAATACTATGGAAATCAATGGCTACCAGCAACTGTTTGGTTTCCAACATTTAAAATATCTTTTTTTGTGTTCAACAGAATAAAGAAATTCATATAAGTTTGGAACATGATGGTGAATAAATGATGACAGATCTTTAATTTTGTGGTGAACTATCCCTTTATATTTGCCATGTTTACAGAATAGAGACTCACTTGTGTTGTCATGTTGTTTGAGCTGTGCTTAATTTGACCCTAGTCTGTTTACAGTATGAAAAATGACCCGTAAGTAATTTCAGTTGCGGTTTTGAATGCTTTCTTTGGAAGATTGTACTGTCAAATTAAGATTTTTTAAAACATTTTTATGCATTTTAGTTTCAAAATGATAACTGGATCCTACAACATTGTATAATGCCATTGTTTAAAATGTGTTATCAAAGATCAAATCTTTGAATATGCATCCTGTTTCTGGGTACACTGTTCTCTGCTGTTTATAATTTAAGTTTATTTGCAAAAGTACCTATGTAACCCTAATATGTCTTTTGACATGCAAATCCATTTGCAATTATACCCACCTCTACTGTCATTTGCAACAGATTAGTCTGTAGTTCAGGATTTGGAAGGGGAAAGGGATTGGTAAAGCACTGAAGTTATTTAAAAAAAAAAAAAAAAAAACACACACACACATACAGAGACATAGAGGATATGTCTTTTCCTGCATTAGGAGAAATACTACAACAAAATCAGTCCTTCTCAAAAACATTGCACAGCTTTTAGCTGCATGGCTTTATATCATATTCTACTATATGCTTAATGCATATTTCTATATACATATTTTAATAATTCACCCTGGCATACGTTTAAGTGCTTCTGTGGCCTTAGATGGAGGCCTTTGTGCGTGATAATTAGGTCAGGCACTTATCTGGACAACCAGGCAAAGCTTTATGCTTTGTTTTTTTGATCCATCAAGGCCCATCTGGTGCATTAAGTTATAGACGGAGGACTACTCCTTCATGTGATGTGCTCTCTGTAAGGTGTGGGATTTCAGAACAGACCACAGGACAGGACTTCGAAATAACTCTCAGGCTGGTCAGCAAAAGATAAAGAGAGGCTAAAGGACCCTGGGGCCAAAAACAAGTTGAACTGGTTATTTGACACACAGCCGCCATTATGTAGAGTAAAGTGTTACAATAATTAAGTTAGTTGTATTGCAAAAAAGGTGTGTCATGTTTCATTTTTAGTGTTGGGGTCAAATACAGAAAACAGAGCTGAGCTGACAGCAAACAGTCTATTGTTGGGAAAGTGCTGTGTGTTGTTGTTTTTTTTCACACAGCTTTATACAGTCAATCATACTGAGGCAAAAATCAAATATTCTCTTGTAGAATGGCCTCTCATATGTAGCATTTGTGTGAGTGATTCATTTTAGTGAATCAGTCCATTTGGACATTTCCTGTGAATCAAGCAATTCAAAATAACTATTCACCAATTCATTTGACTGATACATGCACAGAAGTCACTGTGGTATATTTATTACATCAGTGTTGTTTCAGTTAATGCTACTGTTCATCACTATGTTTTTTGTATTAGAGAGAATGTACAGTATACAGTGCTGCTTGAAAGTTTGTGAACCCTTCAGAATTTTCTATATTTCTACATAAATAAGACCATAAAGATCATCAGATATTCACACAAGTACTGAAAGTTGACAAAGACAATTCAGTCAATCAAATGAGAAAAAACAAACAAACAAACAACAACAAAAAGAAAACATATAAGCTACTTTGCTACTTATATATATATTTATATAGATATTTATAGATATTTGTCAGTGGCAAAAATCAGCTCAGCTAAATATTTCTTGTAACTGCTGATCAGTCCTGCCCAAAATCTTGTAGGAGTTTTAGACCATTCCTGAGTACAGAACCGCTTCAACTCTGTGATGATTTTGGGTTTCCTCCTATGAATTTGCTTCAGGTCGTTCAACAACATTTCAGTAGGATTAAGGTCTGGACTTTGACTCGTCCATTCCGAAACATTAACTTTGTTCTTCTTTAACTATTCTTTGATGACTTGTGTGATGAATCTGCATGACCCACTTTCTCTTGAGACTCAGTTCTTGGACAGATGTCCTGACATAATTCTTCAGAATTTGCTGGTATAATTCAGAATTCATTGTTCCATCAATGATGGCAAGCAATCCTGGACCAGATGCAGCAAACCAGGCCCAAACCATGATACTACCACCACCATGTTTCACAGATGGGATAAAGTTCTTATGCTGGAATGCAGTGTTTTTCTTTTTCTAAAAAAGCTCTATTTAGGTCTCATCCACAAAACATTTCTCCAATAGCCATCTGGCTTGTCCACATGATCTTTATCAAGCTGCAGACGGGCAGCAGCGATGTTCTTTTTGGAGAGCAGTGGCTTTCTTCTTGTGACTCTGCTGTGCACACCATGGTTGTTCAGTGTTCTCCTGATGATGGGCTCCTAAACATTAACATTAGTCAATGTGAGAAAGGCCTTTAGTTGCTTAGAAGTTACCCTGGGGTCCTTTGCAACCTCACAGACTATTACTCGTCTTACTTTTAAAGTGATTTTTGTTGATCAACCACTCCTGGGGTCTTGAATTTCCTCCATTTGTACACAATCTGTCTGACTGTGGATTTGTGGAGTCCAAACTCTGTAGAGATTGTTTTGTAACCTTTTCCAGCCACAACAGCAACTCTTTTTCTGAGATCCTCAGATATCTCCTTTGTTCATGCCATGATACACTTCCACAAACATGGGCAGACTTTGATAGATCCCTGTTGTTAAAATAAAACAGGGCAGGAACTGACACCTGATAGTCATACCATTGATTGAAAACACCTCTGGACAGATGGACTCCAATTTCATCTTCAAATTCTAATCCTAGAGATTCACATACTTTTGCCACTCACAGATATGTAACACTGGATCATTTCTTCTCAATAAATAAAAGACAATATATGGTAACACTTTATTTTAAGTGCCTATTCTTGCTATTAACTAGTTGCTTATTAGCATGCATATTACTAGGTTGTTGGCTGTATATTAGTATTTATAAATCACATATTAATGCCTTTTTCTGCATGACCATATTTAAGATCCCTTAATCCAACCCCAAACCTAAACTTAACAACTTTTTTATTTTGAGTTTATTGAGGGAAAATTCGCAGTTAACTGTGAATATGTGTTCCCTATTCTAAAGTGTTACCCAATATATTTTTGTCTCATTTGTTTGATTGTATTCTGTTTGGTAAAATCAGATGATCTTTTGGGTCATATTTATGCCGAATTACATACAATTCTGAAGAGTTCACAAACTTTCAAGCAGCACTGTATATTCAAATGTAAAAGGTTACCCTTATTGAGATCATTGTTGTTTTAGTGCCATATAAGGATTGCTCTGTTTGTAAAAAATAAATACTTGTAAATTACAAGTAGCTTGTAGTTCAGGCAGCTACAGTTCCAAATTAAAGAAACAAATTTATTTTGTGTGTGTTCCATATGAATGCCACCAAGTTAAAATTACCATGTGGAAACATTACTTTTTTAAACCTTGCCATTCTAGGTTGTGGGCATGTCCATTTAAGAATTATGATGGACACAAAATTGTTTTTTGTTTGTTTTTGTGTGTGTACATTTCTCATCATTCTCTGTGGCAGCACATGATTGATAAAAGCATATAAGGCATTAATTACATAAATGTATTTCAAATTTTAATTAATATTAAGTGAATTATGTAACATTGTGGCAACAATTTAAAGGCAAAAATGTCACTTTTTCACTTTATTTAAAATAATGTTATATATAGTTTTCAATATGTCCTCCAACCAATACGCCCAAATAGGTCATTTGTCAAAATGCCTGAAATACGACCCATCAAAGTGTATACTGCAATTGCGCCCCTATCGGCAACAGGAAATTTTCATATTAATGCTTTGTACTCTTTTATCTGCATCATAATTCAGGATTTGTATAGCTCAGTTGATAAACCATCTATACAAAAAAAAACAATCAATCAATCAATCATTTGTTAGATTCCACATGCTCATAAAATATATATGCACTGTAAATCACGATTTTGGGTAGGTTTAAGGGCAGGGTTAGGTGTGGTCATTTGTATGAATTAGCCACCTAGTAAAATATGTACGAATTGCTGTGAGATCGGGTTGTACCATGGAAAAGTCCACACATTGCATTTAAATAAACACGCATTTTGATTGGTAATGACAGTCCTACACCATTTCATGACGAGAGACGCAACATGATACTGTCATTATTTTTTAGCCCGCTAGAGGGCACTTAACTTTAAAATGTAAATATTTTGTAGGTCGTAATAAGGTGCTTGCACGAACGACCTATAGGGGCATTTTTTGTTGGAGGACAGTCTGATAGTTTTATACTTCTGTACCTTATCTTCTCAACAATTAAAAATGATCTTTTCTTTTTGGCCTTTAAAAACTATTATTATTATTTTTTTTAAATTTCATTGACTTTTTTTACTCTTTTTGTTTTATTTGTTTGTTTACTTGTTTGTTGATGCATATAATTATCATGTTATTAGTTCTAAGTTCCAGGATTATTGGTTAGTCATGCTGTAACGCTAGTCTAAAAAACTGTGTTTGTTTGGTGGGGGAAGGGGAAACAAGAGAAAAAATTTTAGTGAGTATTCAGCTAATGAATCCAAATCATGTTATAAAATATTGTGTTTGCCTTAATGTTACATAAAATAAAGATATCGGTCAGTACTGAAATAGTATTTTGTTTCCTTTAAGGTGACTGTGACCTACACAAACAGTATGCAACATCTGCGCAGAGTTTATTTTTAGCCCGCAGTGACTGCAGTATTGATTTCCACTGTGTGTACAACAACTCTCAGAGTAGGAGTACAGGTTTTGGATCTGTTTTGCCTTTCATGTCCTAATTAGAGTAATTTCAGAAACACGGGGTCTTTATTCTCTATCATCAGACCACAACATATCCTTTTAAACAGGGAAATTTCCATTCTCTCAAGGTTTATATTAAGACTTATACCTTCAAAGTTTGTTGTTTCTTGGCTAAAATGTAGTTAGGCAATAAGGACATATTATGTTCCTTGAAGAAGGGATCATTTCCCTTGATTCAATTAAAAACTGTATTGAGGGAGCTGACATTATGAGAAACAACCTCCAATAGTCTATTAGGCTCTGCAATTACACAAGCCACTTCGGACTAGAAACAGTCAATGCAGGCTCTCTGATTGGACAAATGAATCGATGCTCTGCTTTGTTGTCAATTCGTTTACTGTTGATCCGTTTACTCTTGTCTCTTGAGGTCAACGCTAGGGCAACGCATTGTAAATATTTACTGCATATCTGATGATTGTCTTATGCAACTGGACAGCTGTTTACAGGAAGTAAGCTTTGAAGCTTAGCATTGAAGAGACGTAGCCAGTAAGTAAAAAGTAGAACATAGACTCAATGAAACAACAAACCACAGCAGTATGGCGTATATAATATATATATATAAATATATATATATATATATATATATATATATATATATATATATATAATATATATATATATATATGGTTTTGCAGTTACATTTGTTTATTTGTTTTACTATTTATGTTATTGTGTTAGGGTTAGTGTGCACACATGTAAGGCACAAATGCAATGATTTTCAAATTAGTTTGAAATCTGGCCAATCAGTTGAGCAGCAGCCAATGAAATTAAGAGAGAGCAAACGTTCTTAATGTTACGCTTTTATCTTTGTGTGAGGTGCTTTTAGGTTATTGTTCTGTTTTGAAGTACTTTTGTTTATTTATTTTTTATGATGATATGTTTTATATTATGGAGGTATCATTTCCTCTCTGTAGATTCCTGTTGCTCTTGTCTAATTTTTCCATGTGTGTCTCATTAATCAGTCTGTTAAACCCTTTATCCTTGTGTATTTCAAATCCTCTTGTTTGTTTGTTGCTTGTCTGGATGTATGTATGTTGGGGAGTCTTGAATTTGGATTAAGATCCTCACAGCCTCCTGCTCCTTGAGTTCAACACTACAGAAGACCAGGGGTCAGTTGCATGAACTGCCTAGATTTTTCTTAAAAAGTTCGTCCTCTAATTGACTGGTTATAACTTTTAAACTCAGTACCATAAAAAGGTAAACTGTGCTAATTTTGGATCTGAAAGTAAGACTGATTTCCCATCTGCTAGTTGGTCAGACTAGTTTTTAAGACACAGTCTTAACATAGTGGCTATGTTTATGCAACTGGCCTCTGATCTTAAAATATGGCTCAAATGAGAACAGGGGCCAGCTGCATAAAAGGATTAGACTAGTCTTCCAAGTTAGTCATGTAATTTTTTTCTTTAAAGGGATAGATAACCCAAAACAACATTCTGTCATTATTTACTCACCCTTATGTCATTCAAACACATGAGAGTAATTTTTGTTCTCCTTTGGAATGCAAATTAAGATATTTTTGATATGCAATGTGTCTGCACTGAGGCAAGTCTCTACTCTTATTTAGTTTGGTGCATGGTGTGCTGTGGTGTCCCCCTTTTTCTATAGAATACATATTTTGTCATCTATTAGAGCATCAGGAGCACCCCTGTAATGGCACAAAGTTTGTTGTTTTATGTTTGTGATTTTGTTTTTTTCCTGGTTCTGTTTCTTTCACATGTATTCATTTTTTCTTAGTTGCACTCAGGTCCTTAAAGCTCCTTACTCCTTGAGTCCAATATTACCATTCCCTAACCTTTAAGAGCCCTTGAAATCAAATGGAAATGACAGGCTACAACTGCACCACTAAGTCTAACCCTAAAATTGCATTGATTAATGTGCCTGTTTCCTGGAGCAACATTCTTATTCACTATCTGGTAAAATCAGAGAAAGCTCTGCCTCAGAATATGTTTAAATGATGTTAGATTTCTTTGTGATCTGGAAAGTCACCGGCAGGCTTTATTTGAGGCAGTGGAATGTTTTATGAAGAATACATTTAAAACAGACATAGTTAAACAGAATGTATGCAGCAGACATGCTGAAAAACCACCAAAAGCTTGGGAGCTGTCAGCACTGACCCACTATACAAAACACATTGCTGTGTTTTATTACACAGTCAAGCTCAGTTTACCTTTTTTTAATGTATATTTTATTTTAATACCTTGTCAACTTTCAAACAGGAAAATTTAAATATCATTTATTTACAATTAAATGTGTTTCTTTTCTTTTTTTCAGTGAACTCTTGAGTTATACATACTTTTCAGTTAACTTACTACTTTTTGTATTTTAATTCTTTTAAACATCTTTTCACTTGCACAGCACTTTGAGCTTCAATCTTGTATTGAAAGATCTAAATGAAAAAGTTTCTGATTTATTTTTCACTGTTGCACTCATCTGAGAGATGAAAAGGTCATCTGGGTATTTGCTCCTGATTGCCTTGTGGTCTTTAATGGGAATGTGGCTCATTTTCTTGGTTTGGAAATACTCGGGTTAGCCTTACTTTTAAAACTCTGGAGACGCCGATTGTGCAGCAAATACACACAGACTCTCACAGTACTCGCATACATTTGTGATGATTGTGGTTTTTATATGGGCATCATTTATTATAAAGCAGCATAAATCAAAATTGCTTTGTCGTTATGCCTATTACCGTAGTTGTGTGTGCGTGTATGCAGTGGTATTATAATGAGGTTTGGTATATGCTGTAAAATGTGTGCTTGTGAGTGACAGTGATGTGTGGAGTGTTAACAGCATTTTGTGTGCGTGTGTGTCTGGATTTAAGAGGTTGTTATTAGTGCTAAAGTGAGGGTATTTCTTTCAGGAACCTGGTTCTAATTCTCAGTAATTCAACACAGAGACAAACTTGTCTACTGTACAGGGGAAGCTTTTACTCTTTCAACATTTCTTTCCCCAATAAACACACAAACGTCACTCATGTGTCAAATGTTTCTCTCCATGCCTCTGTCTTGTCATAATATTCAGTAAATCGCATCACAGGTTGTGGTTTTTGCATGTTTTCTTTTATAAGAAAACTAAATTTAGAAGTTTAAGAAAACCTTTCCATAAAGACCTAGGGAAAACATTGTGCAAGAAAGTTATTGATTATTATCATATTATAATAATATTTTTAGATATAGATATATCTTTCCTCTTTAGTTTTCTCAGTTGCTAAGACACATTTCTTGAAACTTGAATAATTTGTCAAAACTGTAACCATTTATGCAGAACATAAACATACTATGGCAAACTGTATACAATTCCTGAATAAGATTAGACAATTATGGGATCTTTTACTCATCCACTCTTCTTTTTCCACCTAAATCACTGCTTCCTTTTTCATTTCTATCACCTCTAACTCTTTATCTTCCACCTTCAGCTCTTTTCAACCCTCCTCAACTACACTTATTTAACATCACCTTCTTCTCAGGCTGACATTTTCTGAATTGTTTGAATCCATTCATGAGCATATAGCATAAAATGCTGAATTTGTATGTTTAAAAAAAAGGTTGTTTCAGTGTTTCTTGTACAAATGCTTGCAAATATCCTGTATAATCCACGATTATACAGGAAATAAAATTAGATGTGTATGCAACAATGCGACAAAAAATACATTAAAAAAATCTTTAAGCAGCAGACAGTTTGCACACATAAGAGCTCTCCATCTGTCCTTCCCTCTATTTCTCGCCCTCCCTCTCTGTAATAATTAATAATGTCCTGCTCTTTGTTATCGGCAGCTTGCAGAAGGAAGGGATGGTAAATTACCTAAATGTTTATGAGCAGGCTGCTAGGTTAATGATTAGTTAGCACAATACAGTATGAAGATGATGGTGAGGTTTGGGTGGAAGGAGGACCTGAGGTGAAGAGATGCTTATCTTGCAGCTTAGTGGCTTTGGCAGAGGTTTTATTCTACAGTTTTCACTGACAAATATATAAACACAACTGTATTAAGGTGAAACGGAATGGTTTGGTCAGGCTAGGCAAACTGTGACGCTGTAGATATAAGATATAATCTCTTAGGAAAAGACGTATTCTAATCTTTGACCAGTCATGTAAAATATTACATTTCATGTTTTCAATTTGATATAGTTTCTATTGCAAACATATATTACAGTACATGCATGTAGTATATACTTGCCAATTCACTTATGTACAATCGAATTGTGTGTAGCACTACATATGCCAAAGCAAATGTTGACTCTATTCCAAAACATTGTGAGCTGTATTTGTAGGGACATTCTAAAGGTTTTCAAATCATAAATGCTAAAGGATGGAATACACTACATGAATTTTGTTCCGATTTTCTGCTGATTTACTGTCTGGAGAAGTTGAGGTCCCACTTTATATTAAGTTGCTTTAACTACTTGTACCTACATCAAAAAAAATAAGAACAATGTACTATTGTGTTTTCATATTGTTATTGCAAACCACTTTTGCAGCTATTGCAGGTGGGATATAGGTAAGGTTAGGAACAGGTTTGGTTGGTTTGGGTAGGTTTAAGGATGGGTTAAGGTGTAAGGGATGGGTCAACAGTGTAATTATAAATGTAGTTACAGAAAATAATTGCAGATGTAATTACAGGGCAGGTATTTTTACATTATAAGTACAATGTAAAAAACATGTAGGTACACAATAAATGCCTTGTATCCCAATGATTAATTTAATATAAAGTGGGACCGACGTTGGATGATGCTATTTGCTGAAAGTTAGAGCCAGTCTGCAGATCTGAGTTGACATAAAATAACACGTAGTCCATGATTGTCACAGACTCAGATTTTTCAGCTTCAGACTTTGATTCAATCCAGTTGGAGGAGATCAAACATGTTTGCTAATTCCAGATGATTTAGAACACATATTGTTTTAATTGGTCACGTGTCTTCTAGCAGCAAGGTGCACTGCATGAGTTTGTTGTGATCGGAATGACTCTTAAGTCTGGTAGTGTGTGATCTTCATTCGTTTAATGATGGTCAGTTTTTCCTTTGTGACTATTTGCAATGTCAGTAAGTGTTTGATGCCCAGTGTTTTAAATGAAACCACATACTATATGAATGTGGCGTTGTAAAAATTAGATTTCATGTGATTTTTGGACATTCACACTTGCTAAATATGATTGGATTCCAATCAGAAATGCTCAAAAATCAGATTTGGACTGACAGTCTGAACAAGGATTAATTAAAATACACTCAATGTTCCAAAAATGTTTTTCAGACAATTAAAATTTACTATTTTATTTAATATTTGTACGTGCCATGTATTTATATAATAATTTGAGTGTTGGGTTTTTTAGGGTAGAGTTTTTAGTGTAGGCAGTACATTATTTTCTAAAGCGATTAAGCCTGTTTAGCAGCACTCACTGGTCACTTAATTTTAAAAAGTGTAATATGCAACAAAATCATTTTGCAGAAAGGTGGGTAACACTTTATTCACATGTATCTTTTACCCATGTTACATTTTCTTACTATTTATAATAACACAGTTATGCATAATTACATGCATGTAACCCTAAGGCCAAACCCTAACCATATAGTAAACACACAATAGTTAAAGTGCCCCATTATGCCTTTTCGAATATTACCTTTCATGCACTGTGTCATGTAGCTGTATGTGAACATAACTATCTGCAAAGTTGTGAAGCCGACAGTGCACGATAAAAAAAATTATTGGTCTATCAAAAAAAAGAGTCGACTAGCAATCGCCTAAAAAGAGTTCATAGGAATTCAAAATCTTATTCTGTTACGGCTCTACGTCACGAAGTAACACATTTGCATAATGTCTGCCCACGGTCTACATCACCAACTTGCCCGCCCACAAACCAGTTTTAAAATTTCCCTGTCGGTTAATATCCTGTCGAGAAAGATGCTCTGCATCCTATGCTGTAAGAGCTAAAAATTGTTTTATCACATCTTATAATTACCACAAAACTTGTTAACACTGACACTTACCACTGAGAAAAAGTCCGGCTCCAGTCATGCTTGCGAATCAGTCTCTTGTCGATCAGCCACTTCAACCATTTCATCATCAGACTCTGGCTTGAATTGGTAAGGTACAATCGATACCCAAGTCTCCAGGGCTGTCATTTCCGTCATGGGCAATGGGGTCTTTCGTTCCGGACACGCGCCTGTACACGGTAGAAAAACACCAGAGCCAATCTCTATACGGGCTCTGCGACCAATCACAAAGGACTTGTGCCATCTGACCAATTCCCAGCAGGGAGGGCCTCACGGGCAGGAGGGTTTTAGACGAGACTGATTCTTTGAAACTGCTTCGTATGAGTCGTTTACGAAAATCATTTAGAAATAAGGGTAAAAGGAAATCAATTTTTTTGAAAAAAAACTAACTGTGTTTTTTTTGTTTTTACCTTGCATGCATGTTAAACCTGTTGTTAGGAGACTCATTAAAACAATATTAGCCAACCTTAGAAAAGGCATTAATAAGGGCACGTAATGAATATTACCAAGTACTTAAATGTATAATTACACTTAACAAGGACACCTTAAAATAAAATGAAACCGAACGGTGCATTTTTCCACTACGCCTTGGTTTGAGAATGTTCAAAATCATATAAAGAGATTCATTTTGAGGAATGAAATGACAGCGGTTTATATACTGTACTAGGGCCCTATGAAAACACGCTTTTTATTTTAGCCAACAAATCCCATTTTATCTTTCCAAATTACGGAACACTGGTGCATCTGCCACAGTCCTTCAAACAAAGACATGCAGAACATGCAGGATTTATAATTAAATAGTATTTTTGCTGCTCAATATTCACAGAGACTAGTTAATATCATGTTTTGATTTAAGTGTGCTGACGTACTTTCGATTTATCCATCCAAAATTTGGCAAATTTTCATGACTTTCTGCATTTATACAATAAATTAATTTTTTTAAACTGGATTTCTACAGTTAGTCCGTGTTTTCCACACTATCTCAGAAAGCATCGGGCCAACAAATATAGGCAGCCAGAACGCAAGGAGCTTACTAGGTTTCAGAGCAGAGTCATTGAAAGACAGAGATTAGCGCATTTTACAGCGGTTCATGGGCTTCTTGTAACTGTATACAGAGCTTAGAACATCACCTCTTGGCCACCCTGTCAAGCCTTGTTAACGTATTAACAGTTCATTAACTTTCACGCTTTGTTAATGTAGTGGATAAATGTGTGGGTTTGGGTCCCCCCCACCCACAGTTTGCGATTAGCGCCTTGAATGGAGGCTGACGGTCTGTCAAGCTGGTGCTTCTTAGGTGCACAGGCCTTGTGCTGTAGGAGCAGCCCAGGGGGGACCAGGGTGGATGCGCTAAGCTCCAGTAACAGGGTAGCAAAACAGCAGCTGAAAAGTTTAGATGAGACCGTAACTCTCACAGGGACAGATGTGAGGATAGGCGAAGCCAAAGCGGAAACGTCTCACCTAAGACAGACAGAGAAAAGGGGAGAGGGAGAGATGAGAGAGAGACCAAGGAAGTGGTTTAAAAAATCAGTGAACGGGGTCAGGATAGAAGAAGAAACTATAATATAAAGAGAAGAGAGAGATAAAAATCAAAGTGGAAGGAAAGCAAAACAGAATGAAATATGGAACCAAAACACAGATGAGTTTGAAGTAGAAAATGCAGTAGGAGTAATACAGATAAGTTTGCATTCTCTCACCTCTTGCTCTTTCACACACTTTGCTGTGTAGTTGCTTAGCTGTTCAGCCCCCCTCCAAGACTGGCGATGATTGCTGGACTGGCAATCAGGGGAATTAATGGGACAAACACTGCATGAAGTGGTTGAAACTTCTCATCATCTGTTTTCTGTGTAGGACAGCTCTCCAGGTTCCCTGTCCTGAAAACAACTTTTTCGTCCCTCCTGCGTAATAATGTTTATTATTTATTATTAATGTTTATTTTATTTGTTATTTGCTTGCATTCCGGGTTATCCTACTTTGTGTTCATTGGTTACAGACTCTTGGTCCAAATAAAAATATATTAATTTAAATTTCAGCATTTTTAATAAACACATGTTAAACAATATTAGGACCCAGGTGGTCTTGTACTGTAAGTACATTTGTGTTAATAGTTGCATTGCAAAACAATTTTGCTGCTATTTGAGGGTGGTATACGGGTAAAGGTTAAGGACTAGGTGTGGTTGGTGTAGATTTAAGGGCTAGGGTTAGGGTGTAAGGAATGGGTCAAACAGAGTAATTCTATAAATGTAATGATAGGATAATTGTGACTAAGTGCATGATTAAATAATATTGTATGTATTTCAAGATTACTATTATTTTTGTACTTTCTAAACAGTGTTTTTGAGAGTTTAAAGTTGTTAGTTTGACAAGATAAAATTGTATCGTTTAAAAGGGAAGATTATTTTATACAGAAATATATTCCTAAGAAAGTGGTTCAAAACCAGTTCCCAATGTGAACTGAGACATAAGACATGATAAATTCACAGATGTTCTAACTGTTAATGTTTTCATATTGCCTTCTTGTATAAAAAATATAATTAATTTTCATGCTCATGTGATAACCAACAAACTAATTTACCCCAGTTTGCTTGAAAGAAAAACAAACTTGAAATCCTAATACTAACTCAACGCTATTTTTAATTGGTGGTGTAGTTCTGTTTTTTTCTAATAGACTGGAAATATAGGTTAACACATACATTTAGTAAATATCCTTTATATGGATTATTAAAAACTTAAATGGATAATGATCAGACCAGCAGCTATTCAACCAATCAGTCCCCCTGCTTTTCAGGGATGGGGTGAGGTTAAATGCTTATGATGTTTACTATTTTGTTCCAGCAAAGGCAAAGGGATGTAGATCCAGGAGCAGTCCTACAGAAATACATTAAGTATGATGTTGTTCCCCTCATGTGTCTTGTTCCTACATGCACATTTTTGAAAATAAACCAGTAAGAGGATATAAGACCTTATAAGCAAGATTAAAGTTCACTTGATTTTTGTTTAACAGTATTTGAAAGGACTTCTTCTTGCTCCAAGATATTCTTTTCCCACCATATTCCCTTCCTACCACCTGTATTGACTTATAGTTGTACTACTTGTATTCACGAACGCACATGTGTGGGTGCAGATTGTATGCACTATGCTTAGAGTAACAACAGGACCGCCATGTTACCGTTATAGCGTGTCTACGGTTAAAACTTTGGACCTATTACGTCTCTTTGAACTAGTGAAGTGCTAATGCACTGGGAAAAAAACCACCTCTTTCAATAATAATGAAATAACCTGACCTCAAACTGTGTTTGGGTCAACTTCGCTCAGAGGAAAGGCAAGCGCATAGAAAAAGCACTGTCAACGCAGGGGATTCATGACTCAGAGACATGAAAAAAAAAAAAAAAAACGCATAGCATTCAGTCACTTTGGATAAAGCTGGCAGTTCTTTGCCAGATTAAGCAGTAATGTTGACCAGACTTTTTGTACTAAAAGTCAAAAGAGCACAAGATGTTTCTCTTTATCTTGAAGTGGCAAAATATGTTGCCAGGTTGGAGTTTATCAGCATTCCACCCCTAAAAAGTTGCTCATTTGTATCTCATCTGTCAAATAATGTTTAGATTGAATGCACACAGCCAAATTGTTAAATTATTGTGGTTGAATTACTCAGAATGTTTTAAAATGTAAAAAATAAAGAGTTAGGGACTGATTTGGGGTTCAACATTAAGGTTAACCTAAGCTAAAACGCCTTAACATTTCTTTTAGAACACAACTTGTTAATGCAGGACAACCATCATCAAAATTGCTGCTGTACATAACTTTTCGAAGCTTGTTGTGGTTGGAGTGTGATTTTCGGCTTATATGCAGACTTCTGCAGTAAACATATGTGTCTTTATTTTGCAGCAGACTGAGCGGGCTGAGATGATGATGGCAGGGGCAGGGCTGCTCGTTCGAGTCTCCATGATGGACTATTAAGGACAGGACCGGGGACTATGATGTTTTATCGAAATCTATAGTGTTCAATTATCATAGTGCATTCGCAGTGGCAGTTAACACTTTATGTTTTATTTGTTAAGATTAGTCACTGCATTAGGTATCATGAACTAATAATTAGCTATTTTCAAACCATTTCAAATGTAGGTTAATGTTTATTTAATGTTTGTGTTTTCCAATGTTAATGTTAATTTATACAACTTGAAATTTTAAAAATGTATTGATATAGCAATTAACATAATCTACCGCAATAATGATACCGTATACAACATCATTTTTCATTATTCCATGACATCTAATGCATTAACTAATGTTAACAAATTTAACCTTATAATAAATTACTGCCTACGTTGTACCAAATTATGTGAACTTGCCAGGAGTGTGGCAAAAAAAAAGACGAAGATCAAGAAAAGGCTGAGATGAAATCTGTTACAACGGGTTTGTTGTTTTGAGAAAAAAAAATCAAAGGATACATGTGGGAGCCCATATTGTTGTGTTGGAGCCATGGCCTGTGTCATATTTTTCTATTTCCCCCTTTCTCTACCTAATAATTTCATTTTTTTTTTTTTTTTTCACTGTCTGTTATATAAAAGCCTTTTAAAATTCCATTTCCTACATACTAGCATGAAACTGTCTAACACACAATCATGCTTCTTCCTGAATCTGAACTTGGTATTTATTAAATTATATAATGCACTTTATTCCAAACACCCTATTGATATTCAGCTGTCCTTGTGGCTCATCAGAAGTGCCACCATTTGGGCTCCATTTTGCTGCAATCTGCTCTTGAGTTTAAATTTGTTTAATAGCACTTAAAGTAAATGTCACGGCTCTTGTATGTCCCTGTGTCATACACAGTGAAGGAATGTTTTTGTCTTCTGTGAGAGCTCAAGAACCTGAGGGAAGCTTCTTTTTAAATATTCACTTAAAACAATACGCTCTGAGCCCAGGGCAATTAGAAAGCACTTAATAGACTTCGATGGCACTCACAGGGTCATGGCCTCACTCTAAGGCGGACAGAATCAGACGGGTTACTCTGTGTTTATTGTTCATGTTTCTTTTTTTTATATATCATTTATAAATAATGCAGACATTTAATGAAGGTGCATCATCATAAGTACGCCATTATTTTAATTTCAGCTGCGTTTGTGGTTGTGTTCCCTGTGCTCTGCATGTGATATGAGCACTCATCTCCAAAAAACACCAGCACTCAGGAGATACTGAGAGGATTTTGTGATCGATTAAAGAGAAACCAAGTTTCCAAAACAATTTTCAACCAAAAGGACAAAAAATTATAATTCTAACTAAAACTGCTGTTACTTTTACAACTGTCCTAAAATATTCTGTGTATTTTTAGATTTTATACTCAAGATTAAAATCTCTCAGTTACTTACACTTTTACATCATTAGGTATTCAGAGTGTGTAAGGATGATGTAATCTACTTTCTCCACTAACATAAGCTCAAATGTTTCTGTTTTCAGCTCCTTTTTTGATCACTTCCCCAAAAAGCTTTAATGTTATTCTTTTGTAGTCTAGCAAGTGCTGTACATTTTTTCTTTCAGGAAATGCAAATTTAGACTTTCTAAATATAATTTTGGTGAATCTGCACTATGCTACACTGATAGGCTTAAGATTACATACCTGTCTAATTGGAAAAACCGGCTTCTACCTACATTTTTTCAGAACTTCAAAATGTAGCCTACCTACACAATACATAATTTCCAGCTGAAATTAAAACTAATGGCAGTAAAACATCAACATCTTTTATTCCTTTTGACATAAATTATGTCTGTATTGTCAGATTATCGATTATGGAATGTAGATGTAATTTTGCACAGTTGAACAATACTATGTTACTGTATGACCTCAAAGTTTTACACTGATACATTTTGACATGTGCATCAAATGACCATATGTACAGCTTTTCCAATGTACTAAACTTGCTTCGTAGCAAGCACTGCACTTATAATGCAGAGTGCTCGGGTACACAGCACCCTCGTACTTATACTCACTCTTACGTATCTACATCCCCCCAGAAGCCTGAGATCTACATGTGAGCAACGCTTTATGTTACCAACACAGAGAGGCACAAAATCACTTTCCAGAACATTTTCATTCACTATTCCTGGCTGGTGGAATGATCTTCCCACACCCATCCAGAAACTTTCCTTTCACTTTTTTTAATCCCTCCCTATCTATTTTATACTAATCTGAACCAAATCTGAATTTTGCTTGTGTTTATTTGCAACTTTATGATGAATTGCTTGTTGTATTCCTCAAATGTAAGTCACTTTGGATAAAAGTGTCTGTTAAATGAATAAAGGAAAATGTAAATAAATGTATTGTAATACACAAATCCGAATAAAAGAGCTTAAATACTTGCTGGCATGGCTTCTTCAGCAAATGCATTTTTATCTCATGTTTGCTTTTAACACTAATGGTTAGATTTAGGGTTTAGTGCACACAATTTTAAACATAATAGAGCTTTAAAATCTTAGTGCCACTCACAGGGCATTTAATTTCTGAACTGCCACGATTTGTACAACAACCAACATAATAATTGTTGCCAGATTCACATTCATCTGTTTCAGGATAAAACCAAAAAACAAACTTTTAGTGCAATTTCAACCAACATTTGAAAGAGATCTGTGTTCAGCAAAAATATCCTTGTACTAAAATTTGCTCCTAGGCACGTTTTTCCAATGAGCCTGGGCTGGGTATCTGTCTATCTGTTTGTTTTGTTGTGTGTGTGTGGTGTGTGTGTGTGTGTGTGTGTGTGTGTGTGTGTGTGTGTGTGTGGTGTGTGTGTGTGTGTGTGTGTGTGTGTGTGTGCGAGTGTGTGTGTGTGCGAGTGTGAATGTCTGTCCCTGATTGAGGCACTGAATTCAACATCTGTTGTTCCATTTCTCCAGCCAAAGCTATTCATCAAAATGGGAGTGAATGGAATTTCTAAACCCTTTAAAATCAAACAAACAAATAAAGCTTAAGAATAGATGATTTGCATCCTTCCATTTTCTTCCGTTTTATTTCAGTGAACCTCACGCAGCTGCAGCCAATGATAGGCACAACTAAGAGTATTATAAGATGAATAATCAATTTCCATATCTCATCTAAATATTGATTATGTCAGCAGGCATGGTGCCTAGATGAACTCCATCCGAATAGAACAGTTTAAGCAAGGCTGGCCATACAGTACACACTGAGTGCAATGCAGAAAAGGTCTGCAAAGGCAAGACCCTATCAATGGGGAGAATTGGGAAGAAATGCCTCTGCAGTTTTTCAGACTCCATCTGCTGTTCTCCATCTGCTGTTAGTCTGTCACACACAAACACATACAGGGGGACCAGGATGGTGACTCACTCTCAATCTGATAATAGCCAACAGCAATACTGCAGCACACACACACACACACATATACATTGTACTCATACAGTTTCACACACACACACACCACACCACACACACACACACAATACACCACACACACATATACATTGTACTCATACAGTTTTTGTAGTATAACAAACTGACCAGGTAGATTCATGTGTGTTTGCTTACAATAGACTGATCTGCCTCTTATGTTCACCAAGGCTGCATATATTTGATCAAAATACTGTAAGACAGTTTAATATGAGAACACTTATATTACAATTTAAAAATTATTAAGTATCTTTTCATATATATATAAATTTCTATCAAAAAGAAAGAGCTACTTTTCTGTATATCAAGATTTACATTCTGAATTTTACCATCAACTTAACACATCTTTACTAATTTCTTATTTAATTTCTATCAAAAAGAAAGAGCTACTTTTCTGTATATCAAGATTTACATTTATTGATTCGGCAGGCAGTTTTATCCAAAGTGAATCGAGCCTGTGACCTTGTGTTGCTAGTGTCATACTGGTTGAGTAAGAAAAAAAATCCATAAATGTATCTACATCTAGGTATATTTCTTTATTGATCTGACTGATCTCTTTTTGTACTATAGATCTAGTAGTTGATTTTTGATGAACAAACTCATTCAAGTAATACTTTACAATAACAGTATGTGAATAATCAAGATTACTTTAATATGAACTAGTGATGAGTTAAGGCATGTACTAATCAATGTTAATTAATGTATTAACTCTTTGTGGTAAGTTTTCAGACATGAATACATATGACTCATGTCATAAGGTTTGTACATGCACTAACTCATCATTAGTTTATATTAAACTGATATTAATTTAAGTATTAGTGCATGACTATTCATGTACAGTTATTACAGTAGAGTGTTTACCAAGTCCCTCAGTGTCTGTACAGACAGTAAGAGAATGGACAGTATGTGTTTGTGTGCGCTCATCATTTGCTGGGTGTTGCTTCCACATGAACAGATGGTGGAATCATGTCATGGCAGTCACTGTTTAAAGTGTGCCAATAGAGTGCTCTGATTGAGACAATGACAGAGTAATAACCCGCTGTTTTTGTGTGTGTGTGTGTGTGTGTGTGTGTGTGTGTGTGTGTGTTTGTGTGTGTGTGTGTGTGTGTGTGGCTGTGTGTGTGTGTGTGTGTGTGTGTGTGTGTGTGTGTGTGTGTGTGTGTGTGTGTGTGTGTGGTCATCTGAGCATGGGTGGGCAAGGACAGTGTTAGCGTGCAGGGTTTTGTGTCTGTATGTGAATCTGCTAATATTAAGCACGACTGTGCTACAGAGGAAAAGTTATGCACTTCCCACTGTATTTATATTTGAGCGTCCCTCCATTTTTCTCTTTTTGTCACTCTCTCACTCTGTCCTAATTCTGTCTCATATTCCACTCTGCTTTCTTCCGTTGGTGGTCCTGCCTCATTTCTCTTGAGGGGCAGCAGGTGGTATGTGGTGTGGGGTCTACATATGTGTGTGTGATGGAAGGTATTGATTTGTAGAGCTGGATATCTTTCCCCGTCCCAAAGAACTTCTGATATTCCAGTTTGGATAAGAAAAAAAGAGTTCATTACATTCATTACATCATGAAAACATAGCGTCATCTTTACAACTCAAAAAAAGTTGTTCAAACAATGATGCAGACTTGTTAATAATAAATATTCTTATTATTTAATAATTAATAAGATAATATTTTTCAATTATCCATAATAATGGAGAATCTGAAAAATTCGTTTTTTTTTCATATTTGATTCAGAAGTGCATGTGAATTAATAGTCCTCTCAAAGTTATGGTCTATGATGTCATCTATTCCACAGTTACATAAAAATGGAATGGCAAATAATTTATGGTGCTATTATGACATCACAGAGCTTAGATTTGTAATGTGACCTGAAAATGTGATCGGTTCACCCTACCTCTTTACAATAGAACAATGAATTGTTAGAGCTAAGATAGTTGTGACTGGACTGACAGAGAAATTAAAGCTAATCGTTGAGAAATCTGTGTAAAATTACCTATGATTACACTTTATTTCTGTAGTCCACTTTAGACATTCAATAAGACTTTAGATTATGGAGCACATATTTACTATTGTCTAAGAGTTTTCCCTCAATAAACTCCTAATTTGCTGTTTATTAATAGTTAGTAAGGTCGTTGTTAAGTTTAGGTGTGGGGTTGGATTAAGGGATCGTACAGAATAAAGCGTTAAAGGAGTAATTCACTTCCAGAATAAAAAATTCCTGAACTCACCCCCATGTCATCCAAGATGGTCATGTCTTTCTTTCTTCAGTCGGGAAAAAATAAAAATAAAAAATAAGGTTTAGGATGAAAACATTCCAGGATTTTTCTCCATATGGTGAACTTCAGTGGGAGCCAATGGGATGAAGGTCCAAATCTTGGGTTAGGGCAGCTACACAGCTGAGGTATAAGTGTCTTCTCTAGCAAAACGAGCAGTCATTTTCTTAAAAAAAAATAAAAATGTATATACTTTTTAACCACAAATGCTTGTCTTGCACTAGCGTGACCTCATGCATTATGTAATCACGTTGGAAAGGTCACACATGACGTAGACAGAAGAACCGACCCATTGTTTACAAAGCGAGAAGAAAATGACTTTTCCAACGTGATAACATAATGCGTGAAGTCGCACATGCACATTGCAGAGCTAGTGCAAGATGAGCATTTGTGGTTGTTTTTTTCTTTTTAGAAAATGACCAATAGTTTCGATAATACCCTTATTCCTCAGCTGGGATCATGTAGAACCCTTTGAAATGGCATTAAAACTGTGATTTCTGCCCGAGTCCCGTCGGATTGCATCGGCTGTAGGGATGAAGACCACAACTCCCATGACTGCACACTCAGTCATGGCGTCTTCAAACTACGCTACCTGATCTTTGTTTCTTTTTAATATGCACCCTCTAGCAGCAAAAAATTACATATTGTGCCTTTAATGCTTTAGAAGTACTAATGAAATGCCAATATGCTAGTAATATGCATGCTAATAAGCAACTAGTTAAAAGTGAACAGTTTCCTAATCTAAAGTGTTACCAAAACATTCTACTGACTATGAGTAACTTTGCAAGCACAAATCATCTAACTTTCATTAGAGTATTAGAAAACCTTTAGGTTAGGGTTAGTAGAGATAAAGATATGTAAAGGCAAAGATATGTATAGAATGTCTTTTGGGGACCATCAAAACAGAGTGCTTGCAGATTTTAAGCAGACAATCTACCAATACCTTATTGACTGGTAGCTGACATGTACTTGCAAAATTACTTATAGTTAGGAGAATGTCTAATGTGGACTATCAAAATTAAGTGTTACCAGATTTTTATTCACCTTTATTTGCTTTCTACTTCTCTGCATATCTCCACCTCTGTCTGTCTCTTTCTCTTTCACTTCCTCTCACTGATAATGGCAGTGGTTTGTCTGTGTGTGTTTCTATGGACAGATTCAATGACGTCATTATTCACTTTCAAGTCTTTGCATTGCCAAAATGAATAAAATTCAGCATCGTTAATGCCCCTTTTCATGACGGCTTTTAATCTTTTAATCTCAAGTTTTAGCTGACTCATGGTCCTTCTTAAGTATATGAGGGTTAAGGACAAAAAAGGGACGAATTATTCGATTAGTGGCTACATTTTGCTGTGGTAGTTGGTTTGTCTGGCTAATCTAATTGAAAGTGAATGCAGTGACAGTGGATCTTATCTCTTACACCCTGCTGCTCATCACTGTCTACAAGCCTGCTGACAACCATCAGTGGGTAAAGGCTCTGATGTACAGGCTTTGTAAAGCGCTGGTTCTTGTGCAAGCATTGTTCTCTCAAGCGGTTTTCACACACAGTTGTTATGTGGCTGTGTAGGTGGTGTATGAGCGTGTCTAAATGCTAACATACACCAACAGTCAGGAGTTTGAACACTATTGACTGGATTTATTTCTCACGAACCTTTTGATGAAGGCTTTTACTTCAAATTTGTTTGTAGACAAGAATAAATTGTGTACACACAATAATGTACTAGAATAACATCTATACTTGTTTGCTACATTTCTTAATTATTTGTTTTTCATTAAATTTTAAATTGCTTGAAAACCTGTAGACACGTGTACAAATAAACATAAAATATATATACACAAAAACAAAACTATTACTTCAACATCACAACCAAATCAAACTGTATATAGTATACCAAAAAGTATTGCGTTATCTTCACCATCTGATTCCAATCATTGTAACACTCTTTATGGAACACTTTTCCAATCTGACCCCCGAGCATGTGGCAGGGCATCCAGGCCATCAGTGGACTACAAGCCAAGCAAATCCATCCAACGGTCACGGACGTCTCCTTCCTAACGAGATAAATACTTTTATGCTCGCTTCACAGCGATAGCAAGGAGTCGCACCAAAACCACAACTCAGCCAGATCACCACCTCTCAAAATCACCTCCACAGAGGTCCACACTGCCTTAAGCCAGGATCAACGCACAGCAAGGCTGACGGCGGAACGGCATTCCTGGACAGTGTGCTTAGAGAATGTGCAGAGAGTTGCAGGGGTCTTCACAGAAATTTTCAACTGTACCTCCCCCAATTAACGGTGCCCACATGTTTTAAGTCCACATCCATTGTGCCAAGTACCGAAACACTCTCCCCGATGTGATTAATGACTACCGCCCGTAGCAATCACACCCATCATTATTGAAGTAAAAGTGCTGGAGCGACTGGTCCTAGCCACACCTCAAAGACTGACTACCAACACAATGCGAAAATCATCATGTGCCGACCGCAAGAAACAGGACCACAGGGAGCAGTGCTGCACTCTCATCACACACCTGGACAATAACAACATATTACGGATGTGTTTGTTGAACTTCAGTTCTAGGCATTAACACCGTCATTCCCTCCAAGCTGACCACAAAACTGGCGACCTGGACATAACACCTCCCTCTGCAACTGGATCATGGATCTTTCTGACCAAAGCGCCTCCAGCATATTCGCGCAGTGCCACACCCCCTCCACCACAATCACACTAACACCGGGCGTACCACAGGCTGTGTGCTGGAGCCCATTCCGTCTAATACCCTCTACACCCACAGACTGCAAGCTGTGCAGTGGATCAAAACGACATCTTAAGTTGCGAAGCCACCACGTTGATGGCCTATCCGTGACAACGGATGAGGGGAGGAGACTGCTACCGGGAGGAGGTAGCACCTGGCCACTGGTGCGCTGACAATAACCTGTCTTAAAAAAAAAAAAAAAAAAAATAAAAAAAAAAAAAAAACAAAAAACACCAGTCAAACAAAGGAGCTCATTTGTGGACTTCGAAGTAAGAAAGGAAGGCACGAGGACCCCTCCACATTTAGGGTTGGTTGTTGAACGTTCTCCAGCTTCAAGTTATCTGGGAACAACCATAACGGGGACCGGTCCTGGAACCACAAACACCTCCAGCAGGTCAAGAAGGCTCACAAACGCCTCTTCTCTCAGAACACTGAAGAAGAACAGCTGTTTCAGCAATTTGGGTGAACTTACCGGTGTGCGATCGTTCTTTGTTCTGTGGTTTGGCAAACAATTGTCCAAAACATACTTCAACTTCCAAACATTAAAGGCTGGTTCTAATGAAGCACATGGATGTTCTTTGTTCTGTGGTTTGGCAAACACTTGGTCCAAACATATTTTATGGTCTATGCTTTCCTGCCACTTTCAAACATTTTTGACAGAATTTAAAACAGTTCTCACTTCTCATAGAGATGAAGTGACATGACCGACTTTTTATGTCTAAGGTCTTTTTAGAAAAGTGAAAGACTAGTGAATTATTTAATAAACACACATCTGGAATTGTTTCTTTCAATTTATTTGTTGCCTTCACACTGAAAGAATAAACTTCAAATGTGCATGCTGCTAAAAGGCCAATAAGTTGTGCTGGTATGTATTATTCTTTATGCACTGCTTCATTGAAATTCTCAGCACAGCAAATTTCACATAGTTTTACAGAAGGAATCTGATGCTTGGCCCATGTTGTTGGGGTGCAGATCTTAAGGGCTTTGTTTTGGTTGGGTTCCGCACACTGTGTATTGTGATTGCTGCTAAAAAAAAAACAAAACAACTTCTTGGGGCTAGTATTAGTTGTGAAGCCTCTGAGGGCCATATAAAGGTTGAACCACTGAATAACTTCAACCATGGATCATGGGTTTGGTGCCTGATTCCCAGGGTGTTCACATGACAAATCAAAACAGGGTGTCTAAAAATTTAATTAAGGATATTTTTTTCCTTCAGACGACGTCAGCCTTTGGTCAGAACAATCACACACACAATAGTATGACTACGCTGAAGCCATTAGTATCTAGATGTTTGATGTTTTATATAAGCCATTGTTCATGATATTGGCATAAAATCTTGTCAATCTTGTCAGGTGAAGCATTTATTAATTTTTTTTTATTTATATATATTTTTTTTTTATCATCTATTTTTGGAAAATCACTGTTTATAATTTTTTTTTTTAAATCCTGTATGTTGGGAAAATCACAGCTAATAATGGAAACAGACTGTGTGGTAGCAGTCATATTTGGTTTTTATTTAATAGAATTCTAATGCTTTAATTTCTTGTTACATAAGTGTACTGTCATAACAACTCCAAGAAACAATTTACACAATGCAGTGTACAGCATGGATTACGTACAGAGAACATTCAGCTCCACTGGAGGCCGAACAGGGGAATTGATTTTATAAAGCATCATTTGGAGGTTCTTCCTAATATCCTAAGTTGAGTCTCTTAAATGTGATATAGTCTCTATTTGAACTAATAGTTAATGTACAATCCCTTTTTTATATCAACATATCTGTAAAACGCAAAAATTATCAAATATTGCCAATATTTAGGCTTATGAGTGAAGAGCTCAAAGATTTGTAAATTAGGTTGCGCTGAGGTGAATGAATGGAGTTGTCTGATGTAAATTACCAGTGACATTTATATGATACTTTCAGTTTTTTGGGAGGGTGTATCATCTATTCCCACAATGGGATGGACATAACACATACGGCATTTGTCTTTTTACACTGCAAAACAAAAAAAAATTCTTAATCAGTTTTTTGTCTTCTTTTCCAAGAAAGTATCTAAACATTCATAAAGCAAAATAAAATCACTTTCAGAGAATATATTTATTTAATTACATTTTACTTACCCAACTGGTAAACTGTTTTAAGCATAAATCTAACATAATTGTATAATTGTAACAAAATATATATATTTGCAAGTGGTGAAAGAAACTTAATTCAACATAAATTCTCTGAAAATGTTTTGTTTCTCAAACAAGGATGTTTAGATATTTTGCCTGTAAACAACACAAAAATACTAAATAAGAAGGATTTTTTGCAGCGTAGGCATTTCTCAGAAACAGAATAATAGATAACATTCACCTGGATGTATTTTACCTGGATAATGACATACTATTTTGAAATCCTCATCAACATTTACTTATAACTAAAGATTAACAAGATAAAAAACAAAGGCAAAAAAACTATCACATACACTTAACACCGAACATACAGAATAAAAATTGATAACACAAACATTTTACATGAAATCAAACTTGTTGAACACTGCTCAAAGACACCTGACCAAATCTACAGGCACTTTCTGGTGATGGACACTCGTTGAGTGTTCAAATTCAATCTGTTTTAAGTGCTACGAAAGTAAACTGTCTCTATAAAATACTGCTCTCAAAGAATAAATCTATTTGAAAAACAAACAAAACACTTGTTTATAAAAAAATAAAGAATTACTCAAGTAGAAATGAAGAAAGATGGAGGGATAAGGATGGAGTTTTTTAGTATGTGAATATATTGCAAACAAGTTTTGTTTTCATCTGATACACAGTCTGGCTGACAAATGGATTTATATCCATTTAAGTGGACATTTTAATGTGGAGGTGTTTTATGTATGGCAACTTTGGCACATTCCAGGGAATTGATTCAAGACTTCATCCACCTGTTAACTTCAATTGTTTTAGATGCTTACCGATTGATTGATTGATTGATGCAAGTTGTCTGGTTTATATGTGAAACACATGGTAAAAGGCTCTCCTTCACACTTATATTCTCAGAACACATTACGACAACCAATCAATTTAACATTCTAGGAAAATATAGCCATATTTTCGATATAGTATACTCACATCACCACCCCCTGAGAAGCATCAATCACTCAGAATTTTATTGTTATTTCATCACAACTCTCTCTATGTCTACGTCTGCCAACTTCTCTGCTCTGTGTTAAGAATCAAAGTGTGGGATAAACACAAGCCAGTCTGTTCTCAGCGCATTCCCGCAGACAGACGAGAGATCTTATCTTGATCTCATCAGGTTCTCTCAAGTAGGCTAATATCAGAACAAACATCAGCGATGTGCCCCACGAGTGAACGTTCAACCCATGATGTGAATTAAACACTAGCATGCGAGCAACTCCAGAAGTCAATGATATGCTTCGCTGCCTGATTTAATGGAAAGCGCAGCTCTAGGGGAGATGCACACTACTAAAGCCATATAAAAGCTGATGGAGCCGACAACCTGCCTGCCAAAAAAGGAGGCAGTGATGTTCCACCGACTCATATATCAAACTTTAAGGTAATGCATGACTTCAAGTGGGAACTGAATTAGAGTCTAATAGTTTAAACCAGTCAGTAATTTACCTTGAGTACAAGAATAATGGCCCTGCTGGAAAATCCAGCTTAAGATGGTAGCGTTTTTTTTAACATGGTAGTCGGAAAACCATGGCACTGGTCATACCAGCTTAAGGTGGTCAAGTTGGCTTGAACAAAGCTGGCAGGTCAACCAGTTAAAGACTGGCAATGTTCTAAAATACAGCTATCTGCTTAAGATGGATTTTGCATGGTGTTGTTGTATCAAAATGTGATTAATCACTGATGTACACTCTTAAAAATAAAGGTTTTTAATTGTTCCATTAAGAACCTGTAACATCCATGGAACCTTTCCATTGCACAAAAGGTTCTTTAAAGTGGAAAGAGGTTCTGAAATTTAGAGTGTTCTTAACACTAAAAGGTTCTTTGGGGAACCCAAAATGGTTCTTAAGTTGCATCACTGTGACAACATTTTTTGGACCCTATTTTTAAGAGTGTAGGAATATTAGTGGAGCTGAGAGCAGAAAAGTTGGACGGTGAGTCCCAGAATGGAGAGGCAGAGCTTCAGGGAAGGGAATCCGAGCAGTGCAGATCCCCGGGAGAGTGAACTGACTGTGGGGAAGAAAAATGGAAAGCTTCAGGGGTAATTACGACCTGCCTGACAGGAATGTCTCACTAATGCCTCTCATGTTTATTCCAGAGCCTGACAGTGAGCGCATTAGAAATGCAATGAAAGACAGTCCATTAGATACTGTGTGTGTGTGTGTGTGTGTGTGTGTGTGTGTGTGTGTGTGTGTGTGTGTGTGTGTGTGTGTGTGTGTGTGTGTGTGTGTGTGTGTGTAGGTGTGTGTGGAATATCTGTGTTAGGTCCCTTAAGTCTATTTACAAGTGCAATATCCATTGGATGGATAGAAAACAGGAAGCAAAGACTATTTGTAGTTGTTCTGTTTTTTGTTGTATGTTAACTTGTTTGTTTGTTTAGACCATTCCGATTTACTCTAAAGCTTATATAATAATGTTAAGGTACTTTTTATTGCCCCTTAGTCCAGGTCAGTGATGTATTCTTAGACCAGCTCTCTTTCTCTCAGCTTCCAGCTCATGACTGCTGAGATAGTTGAGTAATTCAAACCACATTATAGCATCTGAATCTGCATCAGCATTCACGGAATGAATCATGTAACCAAGACAAAGAGTAAGAAAGTATGAGCAAATGTGGCAACAAAAGATGAAGAAAATCTAGACAGATGACTCATCAAGAGCTACAGTAAGAATCACTGATTGTTGAGTCTAAGAAAAAAAGATTTGTTTAAGGCTTGTGAGACTTAAGTCAGTGTAGTTACTATGTAGTTAATATGTAGTTAAAGATACACATTTGGAGTTTTAAGTTTTCAATTTAAATATTAGCAAAATAGTATAGTTTTTGTTTAGTAAATAGTAAAGACAAATTATTAAGGTGGTCGATAAGGTTTCCTCAAAAGTACTAAAAGAATCATTACAGGAATCCTTAACGAACACGTGCTGCTAAGTTAAATCCAAACCAAATCCCTATCAAACCTGAATTCATGGTGGGATATAAACACGGTGATTACTTCTAGGAGTGCATGATGGCATGAAAATAGTTGTGTAGATCTTTAGTTCTGGTTTCTCTTTGCACTGTGACTCAGATTTCTGAAGAGGTAAGGTGAGAAGATCTAGGCAAGGAAACCTAAACTGCAGTAACTAGAGGAAGGCAGGGAATACCGATACGCTATGTGTGTGTTTTATAGAGAAAAGGTTGTGAAAGAGAGAAAAGGAAGGCGAGCTGAGTATAGATCTGAGTCATTACATTATTAAAGGTCAGCAAATGTCACAGTCGTGAGTTGTTGCCCATAAACGCTGACCTGCGATCAGCTGCTTTGAAACTAGACGGCAACTGGTAGTTCTGCGCTAACTGCATACAACCCCCCAAAGTTTTAACACACACCTGAAAATGTGTACAATTCTGATTAAATAAAGGGCCTTGATGTTATAGACAAAATCTATTAATACTTCAAAGATAAGGCAAAAAACGAAATCCTTATTAGATCAGGAAGAAGGCTCCAGGTGGAGGAACCATGGTGTGGCTGCTAAGTTGCGCGATATCCGTGAAGCTTGTGTTAACGTCTATTTGCGTCCTCTTGTGAAGCCCGGGACATTCAGAGTTTGTGTCACAAGGGCACATTAATATATCTGAGAAACCCAGCATATGTTAAACATTCATCAGAGTTTGTGGTGGGTTTCAGTATACATTATGGTGAACTTTCTTCAGGGTAATAGGCTCATGTTTATTTAGAAGTAGCTATTTTAAGCCAGTGAGTCTGATCGCTGATGTGGATCCATTGGTGCTGTTGAACCAGCTCATCAGTGAATAGTCCCTGCTGGGTTCAAAAGGATCAAAGGTCTTGTGTCTGTGTCCCTTGCTGGATGGCCATCATGGCTTCGCTCTTCCATTCTCCTCTTTCTGCTTCCTTGTTTCCTTCACTCCATCCTCTCATCCTCTCTTTATTGTTATATTGATAACATAGCATCCTCTTCCTCACTGGTCAGGCCTGAGGTGGGGGGGAGTCAGGCTGAGCCCCTCCATCCACTCTCACCACTAGAAGAATAAAGAGAAAGAAAACGTTAGTGGTTCGTGGTTAAATTCTTCAAGCAGTAATGTTTGCAAGTCAGTGACTATACTAATTTATTATTTACTAATTTAAATCATTTTCAGATCAGTCTTTGACAATTCATTTTAGTGAATCCTGTGGTTCATTCAAAGGATTCATTTTAAACACTTTTTCCTGAAACTGAATTTGAGTTAAATAGTGCTGATTTGTCCCAAATTACTTGACTGCATAAAATTTCTCTATACAGGATTAATAGTGCACACCAATCATTTTTTGTAATTACACACACACACACACACACACACAACTATCTAAAAATATTAGGTCAGTCATTCGTTCGTTCATATGTTCATTCATTTGTTCATTCGTTTGTTTGTCTGTCTGTTTGTTGGTATATTGGCTCATTCATTTGTTTGTTCATTCATTTGTTTTTTCATTCGTTCGCTCACTCAGTCATTCATTTAATTATTTATTAAATGTTTCAAAAAAGAAGTCTCTTATGCTAACCAAGCCTGTATTTATTTGATTACATTTATTTGATTACAGTATTAAATTAAAAATACTGTAAAATAGTAATATTCTGAAATATTATTACAATTTAAAATAACTCATTTCTTTAATATATTTAAAATATAATTTATTCCTTTGACGCAAAGCTGAATTTTCAGCATCATTACTCTAGTCTTCAGTGTCACATGAAATCATTCTAATATGTTGATTTGATGCTCAAGAAACATTTATTGTCATTATCAATGTTGAAAACAGTTGTGCTGCTTAATATATTTGTATAAACAGTGACACATTCTTATAGGGTTCTTCAATAAATAGAAAGTTCAAAAGAACAGCATTCATTTGAAATATATATTTTTTAAGTTTAAAAATTGCTATTTTATGTTGTCACCCTAATTTATATCCTTATTGTTTATTGTGCCACACAAATACTGCCTCAATGCAGTAAGCTATTTTTCGCTAGTGTAGATCATTTTCAAAATTGTGGTTTGACTGTAGTTGAACTTCTTTGACTAATGAATAACTTAAAGCAATGTCACAGTAACTTCCCTAAAAGTGAACATTGAATATTACAGAATATTACACTAGGGGACTTTCAGTTTGTTCTTACACTGTTTGACATTTTGTATCTGTGTCGACTAGTCATGGATCACACAACTTCAGTTATGAATATAGTTGACTAGAAAAATGATTACTTATTGTGCATGAATAGTAGTAACCTTTAAATATTATTGGTGTGCACTAAATCATCCTTTACGAAGAAATATAATGCATTGCCTCATGTCATGTTAAAATGGAAAACTGAAAACTTTTTCTCACTAAATAACATGCAGGTTCCATTTTTAGCCGATTTTAGGCGAGCAGCGAGCAGTCCCCCTGGAGCTCTGAGCATCCCGTTCCCCTCTGCCTGCCCTAACCATTTAACTGCAATCACTACTACATTCAGCCTGAGACACAAATGCCTCATTTTCCCACTAACCCTTCAATCTGTTGTCAATTGTGGGATGCCATGGAAACAGTTCCGGAATGCTGCAAGTAGGCTTTTAGTTCTGAGAGCAATTCAGAGCTGTGCCATTTGTGTAATACCAAAAAAAAAAAAAAAAAACACCTTTTTCCCAACTAAAACAAAAAAAAAAAAAAAAGACACCTTTTTCCCAACTTGTAAATGATATCATAGAAGTCTATGGAGACAAATGTAGCCATACCCACTCACTGGAGAAACAAAAGTCTACTGTTTAATTAGACAAAAAAAAAATAATTGACAATTTTCTTACAGAGGTAAGACATGCCAAGACCACTCAATAGAAAATCTAGGATTAATTCCAATATGAAGTAAACTGTGTACACTATAAACAAGCAGTATAAAAAGGCAAAAAATAAATAAGTACTGTAGTGCTCAATAATAACAAATTTAGATGTTTGGGGGTAAAATACAACTTAACCAAACTGGAGATTGTTTGTCATATTCTATTCATACTTTGAATCAAACCTGGAAATGCTACAGTCTTTTGTCCCATGAGGGGCGTCCTACATTTTCAGTGTCCTCAGTGGGGGATGCGGTATTTTGAAATCACATTCTCTCAGCCTACCGAGGGTAGTTCTGACCAAACGTTATACTCAAGAGCAACTCTGAGAGCACTGAGAAAGTGTGAGAAAATGTGCATAGGCAAATAGCAAACGTAATATTTCAATGTGGCTTTTTCTTTCATAGTTAAATATAGTTCAACAATATTATTAAAGGGACATACTGTATACAAAAGGCAATGGACTGTTATGAGTCAAATGCACAAAAAAGTGTTGAACTTTATCAAATGTAAACAGATGTAAATAGAGAGGCGAGAGACATGTACCTTTAAAAGGATAGTTCACCTTCGTGTTATTCCAAATCTGTGTGACTGACTTTCTTCTATATCTTCTATTTATTTGAAATATCTTTAGTGTTTCAAAGAAGAAAGTAAGTCATACAGGTTTGGAATTACATGAAGACAAAAGCTCCAAATGTCAATGTTAAACCTGCACTGAAAAAAGGGAAAATGGGGCATTTAGATGGATGAGAATGAATCTGAAATGTATATATAGAAAGGAAGAAAAGCGTAGAGTGATATCAGAAAATGTGCCTGAAATTTGCTATGGTTCATGCCGTACTGCCAGCCTTCGACCAGCTCAAATGAGGCACAGCCCGATGGGAATTGTCCCGACTCTCCCGATTAGCCGCTCAGACCTTGGCAGATGGCGTGACTGATCTTCATGTTGAGCAAAGTGTGGATCCATGTGATCACAAGTGCCTGAATCGAAGAGGACTGAATTCCTTTAAAAAATTAAATACCCTTTCACCTTCATCCATCTCCTCTGATATCCACTCATCCATTCGTTCATTCCCTAGAGTCTAGTGAAAGCTTGGAAAAGTAAGAGCTGCTAGGGAGTGACAGAGAGGGAGGGAGAAAGAAATACTGGTATACCAGCACTAACTGCTGACAGTATGTTGGTAACTCCTCCTGATCTACTGACACAGCACATTTACACCAGTTAATCAAGTTATCTGTCACTCCTAATTGACAGCAACAGACAACAGAGACCAGTGACTCTAACTAAGAGTTAAATGAGGAGATATGTACAGACAGGAACTGCTGATTCTGCAGCACATTCACTGGCCTCTTGGGTGCTCTAACAAGTTCGCCCTATTAGCTAAATAAAAATACATCTGCACACATTTCTGAATACACCATGTGGGTCGTCTGAACGTTTTAATGATTCCGTAGAAGCAGCGGCAAACATTTGAAGCTGATGCTTATTGGCAACTTGTTGGTAGATCAAAAAAATGCAGGCACTGACGCACCAGTAGGTCTAAAGTCTTCCTGCGATTTGTCATACAACAGCTCCTAATGAGCCAGTCTTACTGTCAGACTGTCTGGCCAGTGCATATTTCTCTAGCCTTATTCAACTGTTCACTGACCATCTACAGTGTTTTGCACACAAAACTAGAAAGTGCTATCTAAAAATCTGCAGCTTCAATCTGATTCTTCTTCATTTCCGGCAGGTTTGACTATTTTAGATGAACCTTTAGGTAAAACTTGTAAAAACAAAAATGTATGGTTTTGCTTGTATTTCATACACACCCTTAGACGGTTCTTGGCCAAAATAACATGCAATGGGCCCTTGATGCCATTAGACAAAAGTCTGGCAGTGCAAGATGAAACTGACATTGATGTTATTAGCTGAAGAGGCGGTGGTTTCTTAAACCTTCTAAAAGCTTTTAAATTTGGTCATTTTAAACCCCATAGTTAATTGTATTCAAAAAGTGCACTGATACATCAATTAAAAAGACTTCTAAACATGATTTAAAATGATAAAATGAAAATAAATGTTTATTATGTACTGTATTAGGAGACAGATGCTGTGATGGAAGATCCAAGGGCAAAATATTGATCACTAAATGTGGGCACTGAGGACTGAAGCTATAGACAAAGAGACCCTTGCCACTAATTTGTTTACAACTGGCGTCTGTGTGTTTACAGTAGCCATGTTTGAGAAATAAAGGAGGGTTTGCCAGAAAAACCTGATGGAAAAATCACACCTGTTCTGGCTGACATTGGTACATTATGTGTGTGAATGCATGTGTGAATATGTGTGTTTAGACAGAATATAACACTCCAATCCTAACCTAATCAACTCAAGGCAGACAGCAAAGAGAAAGGGAGCAAACAAATGTTGATGAGAAGATAAATTACATAGAAATAAACTAAAAGGCATGTGGATGAGTCTCAGAAAACTTATCAAGAACATGTCAAGGCCTTATTTCACCCCAAAATGAAAAAAGAAAGAAAAAAAAGAAAAGAAAATCGATTTTCATTCCAAACAGTTTTGGAAAAATCAAACAGTTTTGGTTACCACTGACTTTCATTATATGAAAAAATAAAAATTCACTTGGATATATATATATATATTATTTCTTTTTTTTTTTTTATTTTTTTTTACTGCATTTATCATCATATTCTAGTAAATAATTACTTTATTATACAGTAATAAAGAAAAATAATAAAAAAAATCTTAAAAGTAAAAATGGTCAGATATAACAAGGTAATGAGAACTTTGGGAGGACATGCTTAAATGTGATGTCACAACGCAAACAATCTTATGATTAGCTCAATGCAAATGGGACCTGTATGTGTTTTGTTGTATACTGGGCCTCTATGATGGTGTTGTTTCAAGGGTCTGCTTCACATTCCTGACACTCTTGTTTTTGTTTTCCTCTTTCTTTGCAAAGGTTGCATCTCCTCCCCCCAAACCCATCACTATTCACCACCCAGCTCCCAAGATGCACTGCTGCACCCTCTCAAGAATGTGATAAGTCTCATCTCCAAAACCCAAGACTGTCTTTTTCTCCCTCGTCTAAATCGGGTCTGAACTCAATAGTCTGATCATCTCTTTAATAAATGCCTGTGCTGATGTCCTTCTTTCTTTTTCTTTCTTTCTTTCTTTCTTTCTTTCTTTCTTTCTTTCTTTCTTTCTTTCTTTCTTTCTTTCTTTCTTTCTTTTTTTCAAAGAGGACTGATTTATGTATGACAGGTTAAAATAATGCCTTTGGCTCAAAGAACCATTTTCAATAAACGCAAATGAAAATGCTACTATTTATTTATTCATTAAGAAGGTGCTTTTATCCATAGTGATTCACTCAGGCCAGTACTTTCTCTCTTTTTCCTTCTCTCTCTCTCTCTCTCTCTCTCACACACACACACACACACACACACACACACACACAGTCGTGTGGAACATTCGATATTTGACATTTTAATAATAAACTGTTCAATGTACTAACCTCTCTTTGTAAACAGACTATACTGATGCCAATATCATGATCTTTAATTTCTCTGTTCTGTGATATTTGCAGGCCTTAGTCACAAAAAAAACAGTGATTATTTATTCCTCAAAAGCATCAGTTAAAGGATCAGTTCACTTCCAGAATAAAAATTTCCTAATAATTTACTCACCCCATATCAACCAAGATGTTCCTGTCTTTCTTTCTTCAGTTGAAAAGAAACCTTCATTCCTTTTCGACTGAAGAAAGAAAGACATGAACATCTTGGATGATGGGTAAACTGTCACAAATTTTTTATTCTGGATGTGAACTAATCCTTTAAATATTTTGTGTTTTAAAAGTTTTCTCTAAGACTGTTGACTCAGAAAGACACAATATAGCACATCGCTTTAGATATTTAATGCTATTGCATTGCTGGATTTTCTTTGTCTTTCTTACCTTTTTTAACTCTCTGAACAAGGCAAGAGGAATATAGAGTTTGGGGAATCCATTTAGCAAAAATTGTTATTATCTGCAGTTCCTTTTGGACACACTAGTGGCGCAATAATTACACTGCACCTTTAAATGAGTTTTGGGTGCTGAATCAATTATATTAAGTGATATGCATACAGTTAATGTTCTTCCAACCTAGACCATTTGTCCCCAGTGAAGATGTTTGACATCCTTCCATGCACTTTGCGCCAGGTTGAATCAACATGGCCACTTTATTGTTGAGCTGTAATCCCTCCCTGTCTCGTCCCCATGGCGTCAGTCCTGTGCAAAGGAACTAGGGGAC
Source organism: Cyprinus carpio (assembly GCF_018340385.1). Taxonomy (NCBI): domain Eukaryota; kingdom Metazoa; phylum Chordata; class Actinopteri; order Cypriniformes; family Cyprinidae; genus Cyprinus; species Cyprinus carpio. Next base: position 39,249,183 of record NC_056599.1, read on the forward strand.
TATAATTGCCGACTTGTGGTCTTTTAAATATTACTGAACAGCACACAAGCGATTTAGAGATTTCCCTGGAATGTATGAAAGTTCTTCTTGGGTTTATTTTCAGGGTTTGTGCGTGTATATCTATGCAGCTCTCCACTTGTGTGTTCCTTTTCAGATCTGAATGATAAACGTGTCAACTGTGTCATCCACACCCAGCCTTACATGGAAACCCAAGTGTATAAGATAGTGGAATGTAAAAAAGATATGAGAGCGAATGGAGAGATGGGACAGGGAGAGAGAGATACTAAAGATACACACAAGAGAAGTGAGAAGTATGGGAGTACATTTGTAAAATGCACTGTACAAAGTGACACTGGCTCAACCAATAGCTTGCGTTAGATCACAGTTTGTTTGAAACTAACTTTCCGTTATTTAGACTGGTGCAGAAATGACAATAATCCTCTTGAGCCCTGTCTTTAGCTCGTGATCTTACCGATCTGATCTGCTGCATGCAGCTGTGTGTGGGCCTGCGCCTGCGTCTGTGTCTGTGTCTGCGCTTGCTGCTCCTGCAGACTCTGGCTGTCCACTGAGATGCCGCTGTCACTGTGCAGCTTCTCTCCCTCTGGAGATGGTGTCTGATTGGCTGTGGCTGCGCGATTATTAGCTGCCTGTTTATTCTGCTTGCAGCTGTTCCACCTGGAAGGCACAGATGCACATGTACAGCACAAATGAAAGTAATGAATGAGAGGAAAGCATAAGCAGCTTTCAATTTCAACAACAAACGTGTTTGCACAGTGCTGTTTTAAAAAATGAATTATTATAAATATTTAACTAAATTTATAGATTAAAATTAATTTAATTTATAGCTTGTTATTAAGTTAATATAAATAACATCACACACAATAAAGTAATAAAGTAATTATTAAACATAATTAGCTGAAACAATCATCTAAAAATGACTTGAAAATCCTTTATCTGATTTGGTGTTCCCAGTTTAAAATGACAGGCTGGTAATACTTTACTTATGAATAATGCATTATAAAGGGTTATTAAAGGGTATAATGCATTATAATTATTCATAATGTGCACTGTAAAACATTATATCTTGTCGTGAATAAGTACAACTGAATTTAAAATGCATATAAGTGTTATAATGTATTAACTGTGGTTACAATTATTCATGAGATGCATTATAAAGTGCATTACCAGGCATAATTGATGCATTAAAACTACTTTTATAATGCATTATACATAAAGATTTCAAGGGCCTTGTAAAAATTGGTTGTAAATTTCTCATTGTGCTATATTATCACCAAATCTTGCATTTAATCTTTTTGTCAGCTTGTTTTCTTTCAATTATAACAGGTTTTGTATTTCTTTTTGCAACACTGATCTGAGCTTATACACCTCAATTTTTTAATGAAAAATGAAATTTTAAATGAAAACAAGTTGACAAACAGATTGAATCCAAGATTCAGTGATGATATAGCAAAATGACAGATTTTAAGTGATTTTTTGAAGGGTGGTTATTTTTGACCGTGAACACCAGAAGTGTAACATGGTGGGGGAAAATCCCCCCAAAAACTATGAAAATTATCCAATTTGGGGGTGTGAGTAAAGTCACTAAATTTCAGCACAATGTGATAACATAAACTAGCATTTTCAGAAAAAAGAATATCCTCTCCAGGTCAAAATGACTGGAACACAGCATGAGGGTTAATCTAAAAATCCAGCATAAGTACAAATTAAGTCCAGGCCTAAATTATTCACCACCTATCAGTGTCCTCAATCATTTCAATCTGTTCTTACGTCTTTATTTTAAGTTTTTTTTTTTTTTCTCTCTATCGCTCACCTCTTGAAGATGATGTAAGCCAGGAGGCCGACTACGACCGCTGCAAGGATGGGGCAGTAGATGGGAATCAGGTTCTCGTTTAGCCCTCTGCCAATGAAATGAGGGGGGCTGGGTTTGGGTGTGGTGGCGTCCCCTCCGGGGTTGGGGCTCCACAGACGGTTGGGATCAGTGACGAAGGAACTGGAATCACTAGTGGAAGCAGGATAGGTAGGACTCAAAGGATCTAGAAAAGAAAGAAATACAATCACACATACATTAGCTCTGAATGCAAACTGATGGTGAAAACTTCTGCAATCTGCTGTTACATCCAAACAGAATTCAAACTATTTATGTAAATTAAAATGTAAATTAGATATTGAATGGAACCTAATGAGACCATTAGTAGAAGGTGTGAAATTGACCAATGGCTGTCTGGATAGTGTTATATGATATATAGCCCTTTTCACCCACTAAAGGCACTATTTGTCTTTTTTTCTTTCTTCCTCTCTCTATTGATTTGATGCATAATTTATACAAAGGCAACCCCCCATAAACTCCTTCCAGTTCCCAATAGAGCACAACAGTGGCCATCCACTTTTTCAGAGGCCTTTGTGTCAGAAGTATTTTCCCTATTCATTTTCTCCATAATCATTAAAACCCAAATGAACCAGCTCTGAGATTAATCACATTACAAACTTTTGGTTTAAATCGAAATACTTAAAACTGTTAATAATACATTACTCATCCAGTGAAGTAATGATGCAAATGATGGTGAAGTCATGAATTCAGTAAGTTTTAATAGAAAGCAAAATAAATATCTCTATGGAGGAATAAATAAATGGCCTTTACTTATTAAACCCAACTGTTGCACTTATACACACACACACAACTTTCCTTTGTTTTACTGTTGAACTCTTCGCTCTTTCTCAAGAAAAGAGTCCAGAATCGAGTGGAGATCGTTATGGTTCATATCTTTCATGACTGTAAAATTGGTGGTGACAGGGTTCGATCTGGCTCAACAGGAGGTCTTCATGTTGCCATGACTGTCTAAAACACTCTCATTCTCATCTGAACTCTTCCAGAGCGGCCATATGCGTGACTGATTGAGCAGTGCTGAAAGAACTTTGGTTTGATTTACAAGAAGCTCAGCTAAAGGAGGAAATAAAGTTGGTGTCGTTTAAGAACCAGCACTCTTGATTAACATTGACAAAACATTTAGGATTTGGAAACTGCTGTTAATCTTGCCTTTGATCTCACCACAGTATGAAAATTCAGCTTAAGCTGGCTATTGACCAGCCACTATGTTCTAAAGCCAAAAATCATTCTAAAAGTGATTCCAACGATATTGTTATATGTGTGGACGTCCCTATAGACCTTAGACAGGGTAGCACACAGGAATGAAGACAAGACTGTGAGGAATAGAAGTACAGTGCTTTCAATGGATAGTACTGTTGTTTAAACACCATACCGATCATTCAGCTAACAAAACATCTTTCCAAAAAAAAGAACTTTCAGTACACAAAACTCTATAAAACATTTTTACAAGATGTGAGAAGGTGATTTAGGTCCTTAATACATTGTGTAAAGACTGCAAGTCTATCCCTCACAGCCTAGTTTTTATCTACATTAAAGGGGTCATAAACTGAGAAATCTATTCCCTTGATCTTTTGACAAATAAGAGGTCATTACTATAAAAACATCCTGTAAGTTTCAGAACTCAAAACTTGTCAGTAAAATCTTTTTACCACGGATTCATTTACAAACAAGGCACAATTCGACACAGGATTTTCAGAAAGATTAAAACTAAAGATTCATTTACAAACAAGGCACAATTCGACACAGGATTTTCAGAAAGATTAAAACTAAAAGATGATGCTGTACTTAGTATATTGGATCAGGCAGTAATGTCTCAACACAAGTGTGAGGAACTGCTTTTATTACATGGTAACTTTTGCTTTGTCTGTTATTACAGATCATTTGAAATGTACTGAGTATTTGTGCCTTTTTAACCTAAATCACAGCAGCGTCCATCTGTGAAGAATGTAGGCTGTCAATAATACACAACTATTAGCCAATCATGCAGTGGGCTTCTAAATAAACATTTTGATATAAAAATCTTGATAACTTTAGTGGACATCAGAGAATAGTATAAAATAAAAAAACAAAGGCAGTTCATGACCCCTTTATATTCAGTATGATGTCTAACCCGATTAAGATCTCAGTCTATTATTAAAAATTAATAGTTATTGTTATCATTATAGTTATAGTCCTTGGTGTGAACCAGCTAGAAACCAGCTACTCTGTTCCACAGCAACTAGCTTATTGTTTTTGCTTCATTTTATAGTCTATGAATTGTCTGTAAAATATGAGTCATGTTTGAATATTAAAGTCATAATGAAAGTGACTAAGTTATGAGCTGTTTAACAATTAATTAAAGAAAATTGTTTTCTAGATGGATTTGCAGACACGCACACACAGTCTTCTTATCTTTGGCACACCTTTCAAACTTGTGGGCATCTAAAGATGTGTAGCTGCCCTCTTTCTTTTCTTTATCAGTCTCTTTCACATGCTGTCTCTCCCTCAGTAGCTGTCAGTCTTCTCAAGACCTCTCCCAGCCCGTCTCCTCCCTCTTTCTTGAAGGAAACATTCATTTGTTTTCTAAACGAGTATGCACTAAAAGTTAAACGATTTCTGAAAGTGCTCTCTCTATTTCTTTCTCTGTCTCTCTGATTGAAAACAGAGTATGTGAAATTGCGATATGTGGATGTGTTTTCAGCCTGACTGAGCTTGAAACCTGAGTGAAAACGAGGATTTGCTTTTTTAGACAGAGGCTTGTAAAACTCACCCAAGCCAAAGGTTAACAATTTTAAATTCTTCTCTTTTTATTTTAAACATTTTTCTTCTTAAGTGGGCGCTTTCGTGACGAGGTGCCAAGTGTGAAGTGCTTGTTAACCCTCAGCTGGGTGCCTTATTTAATGAGGAGTCTTTATTCTCCACCTCTAACAGTGCTGTTTTTTGGAAGGGATTTTAATGCTTATCTGGCAACCCTTTTCAAGTTTGTTATAATGGCTCTCTTTATCTAACAGAAAACACTCTCGAAAGACTGTCACACACACAGCAATCCTTATTCTCTCCTTTTGTGTGTGTGTGTGGGGGAGTGTGTGATAGACAGGAGGGGGGACGATAAGAGCCTGATGTGTGTGTGTGTGTGTGTGTGTGTGTGTGTGTGTGTGTGTGTGTGTGTGTGTGTGTGTGTGTGTGTGTGTGTGTGTGTGTGTGAACGGATGGATGGCTAAATGAACAGAAGCTTTGCTGTTAAGTGCTCTGATTAGCTGCAGTAATTACACTAGCAGGAAGCATTAACACACACGTATGCGCACACACTTATTAATCTGTCGTAAACAAGGATTTGTTATTTAAAATGTATATAAATAGAGAAGTTCTTAAATTTGGGGCTATTTGTTTGTCTATGCATGTTTGTGTTTTTGTCATCGTTTAGAATTTTTTATTTGGATTTAATTTACATTTTATTTTAAATTTGTCTTTTCAGTTTAGTTTAGGTTTTGTTAGTTTTCATTTTACCATAGTAAGCTCTAGTTTCATAATACGCCAAGAAAAAATTGATTTGTATTTTATTTTAGTCCCAGTTATGAGACTGTATTTTATTTTAGTTTGTTTTTTCCCAGGTAATTTAGTTTTTATTTTTATTTTGGTTAACAAAAGTGTTTTCATAGTTTCAGTTTTTGATTTATTTAATGAGAATGATGCTGAGTATGCATTCTGGTCGTCCTATAAACATTATTACCCATAAGATCTCATTCCATGTTGACATAAAATCAGTTTTTGTGCAGCAAAAAAAATTACATTCTAGATAGAAAAGCACACACACCCTCCCTCCATGCACAGCTCTCCCAGAACAGGAGACATGGGCCGATAATGATGCTTTGAATTTCTTGAATTAAGCAAGTTCTCTCTCTCAGTCTTTATTTGCTTGTTTCTCATGGTTTCCCAACAGAATTCATAACATTAAAGGGATACTCCATCCCAAAATTAACATTTTTTGTCATTAATCACTTACCCCCATGTCGTTCCAAACCCGTAAAAAATTTGTTCATCTTCGGAAAACAATTTAAGATATTTTTGGATTAAAACTGGGAGGCTTGTGACTGTCCCATAGACTGCCAAGTAAATAACAGTGTCAAGGTCCAGAAAAGTATGAAAAGCATCATCAGAATAGTCCATCTGCCATCAGTGATTCAACCGTAACGTTATGAAGCAACGATAATACTTTTTGTAAGCAAAGAAAACAAAAATAATGACTTTATTCAACAATTTGTCTCCTCTGTGTCTCTCCGCATCAGCGTTGAATAAAGTCGTTACAGCTTCATATCTTTATGGTTGAACCACTGATGGCAGATGGACTATTCTGATAATGTCTTTCATACTTTCCTGGACTTGACAGTGTTATTTATTTGGCAGTCTATGGGACAGTCATAAGCTCCCGGTTTTCATTCAAAATATCTTAAATTGTGTTCTGAAAACGAACAAAGCTTTTATGGGTTTGGAACGACATGGGGGTAAGTGATAAATGACAAAATTTTCATTTTGGGGTGGAGAAACTCTCTAAGTATGTGAATTACATCGCTAACACCATAGAATAACATATTTCTAATAGCTGGGCACACAGTAACACCTGCACAACTGGGATTTACATACAGTGTCTTCTGTTAGTTAGCTAGGCATTAAAGAACTTTCTAATCTCTTAAATTACAGATTGGAGATTAAAGGAATATTAGACTAAAACTGAGAGTAAAATTTATCTCCAGTAAGAAATGTGATATTTTCCAAAAAAAAAAAAAAAAAAATTAATTCGGGCACAGTTTTTTTCTCTATATAGTGTTGATACAGCATCTAGTAAAATTAAGCTGTAATAACAGCATACTGGCAAAACAGATCCCGCAAACGCTCCAGTGTTTGTTCTCTGGAAAGCATCAGAGGTTTCTATTTACAATGTGTTTTTGCAGCATTGAGCAATATAGCTGATCACAGACATATCTGTGGATTTCTTGAAAAATTAGATGCATTTTAGTCAGAATCCACTCAATATACAGTAGCTCAAAATGCCAGAGTTTTTGTTTAATGCAGAGGTCTGCACACTCCTTTCAATATAACAAAGTGTAGACACAATATAAAAGATTCGTTGTGTAGTGTAGAGAGCTTGGTTGATTATAATGGAACTGTGTGAGATCACTGTGAACTAAGATGAGTGACAGATTTTAGTGGTTATAAAGGGAGAGAGCTCTTTTTGAGCTTTCTTTGCTATTTTATTCATTCAGAATTTTAATAAATGAAAATAGTTTTTCATGCTGCTATAAGGACCAGAGGCAACACGCTGCAAATTAATCTACATATAAACATGGGATTCACTTTCGAAATTGCAAAGATTGACATAGAGATTGAAAACCATATAGCAAAAGAAGGGACAGAAATATGAAAAATAGATTCAAAAATAGATTATTAACTCTACATCAAAAAAAAAAAAATAGGAATGCTTGAAGATAATTTTTTTTTTTTTTTTTTTAAGTAGACGCTTTTTTCTTTATTTAGATGTATTGCATGTTCAGAAATTAATACAACAAAATATTCTGGGGGCCATGAAAATTGAGTGAAAATGATCAAAAACGCTGGTGGTGGCTGGCAACTTTTTTGAAAAACACTGATGAGCAAAGAGTTAAGGCTAGAGCACCTTTAGTGATTTGATTCTGGAACCTGGTCTGTGCTGATTAGAGATAGAAGTGATAATTCACATAACCACGAGTTCATTGTGGCAAATGTGGTCCAAATTTACTCACACTACTGTGACTGCACTGTGTGTATTACTGGCACAGCAGTGTATGTTAGGCTACATTTTGGAATGATCTTGTCTCTCTTATCTGATTTACTGTAATGAAGCAAAATGTAGAATTTTAATTTATACAATGACTTTCAGAGAAGTTGTTCAGGAAATCTAATCCTGATGGTAAACCTTATGATGCATACCTGATGAAAGCACCACACAATCATGTCCTCATGTTTGACAAATCATCTAATCTAAATCAAATTCTTTTAATTACCTTACAGGCAAAAAGTTTGCTTCAAGAATAAAAATAAGGGCGTTGATAGTTCTGCTGTAAAAACAATAAAAACAGAAAGAGCAATCAATGTTTTAACATCTGTCTATATGAAGCATAGATTTTATTCAGTTCACAACAAGTCAAATAAATTATTGAAAAATTGCTATACACAGTCTTCCAGACTAGGGTGAAGTCATTATGTACATTAACAATAATGTGAGAAAAAAATAATGCACATTTATAAATTAACAAAACAAATCCTTTTTTTTCAAGAGATTTCTCAAGAGCAAAATTTTAAATTCTTTTAATATTCAACATTTATAAATTAACAAAACAAATCCTTTTTTTTCAAGAGATTTCTCAAGAGCAAAATTTTGTGCGGCCAATCAGATGTCAGGGGTGTCAAGTGCCACCCTGAACACCCATCTGGCTCCCCACAATGGAAAAGGGGTTTATATGAATCGTAACCATACATATCCGTATCGTTACTTTTAACTCAAAGTAAAAGCATTAAATTAAGTAAAATTATTTCAGTTATTAGAAAACAACATAAAAAAAAAAACAATAAATGAAAAAAAAAAATATCACATGGGCTACTAACTGAAAGAACCAAAAAAACTAAAAAAAAAAAAAAAAAAAAATAAAACTAAAAAAACCGATAAAAAAAAAAAAATTTCTTAAAAAAAATAAAACTAATAAAATGACAAAAGTACGTTAAAAAAAACATTTAAACAAAAGCATATAATCATATATACATAATATTAAAATAACACTGGTGCATAATGAGTCATATCAAAGATGAACAGTGTTTTCTTTGCCACTACAGCCATCTATCTGAACAAGTGAGTGACGATATGACAAAACAATAATGCTTGGAGTGGGAAATGAAACCCGGAGCAGAGTTGGAGCAGAACAGCTATGCAGTTCTTCGGGAGGAGAGGAGAAATTTTGCTGCCGCTCCACTCCACTCACACACTCTGATATGTATCTGCATGTGTGTGTGTGTGTGTGTGTGTGTGTGTGTGTGTGTGTGTGTGTGTGTGTGTGTGTGTGTGTGTGTGTGTGATGCTGTAGCTGTGATAGAGGTCACAGATTGAAACCCGAGAGTAAGAAACTCCAGCAGCCTTATCGATCCAACAAAGGAAAGAGCTCAGCACATCTCTCTCTTTCTGTCACACGCACACAGACACATGCCACTTAAGTCCGTATGTGCTGCAGGAAATGAATCATGGACCACCAGCGATGAGAGAAACTGGTCATTCAGGCATGTGTGCCTTTGACTCCTACTGTGGTCATTTTCATGAAAGAGCATGTTTTTAATGCACCACCCTCATCAAAGGGCACAGAAATGACTGACCCACCAGAGAAACAGACATGAAAGGGTCAGAGATACACAGACAGCGAGTGGGATGGATAGAGAGAAGCAGGAAAGGTCACGTATAAGGTCATTTTAAGGATGATAATGTGGTGCTCGTGGAGGGTGGTCATCTGTACAGAAACACACAAGGACCTCTATGACTGTGTGTGTGACGGGGCAGAACAAGGCTGCTCTGTGCTGTAACCGTACACACAAAAGATGATCATATTATCTTCAGGAAAGTGAAACTGTAGCTTCCAATTATACAAGCTAATAATAAAGTAGTTGAATTACAGTCAAGTGAAAAAGTAGCTTAGTTTTCTACACTACAAGTTAATAACAAAAAGTAGTTTGCAAACTTAAATGTAGTTATGATATTAAAAGTATACACACTACCATTCACATTTCTTTTTTACTGTTAAAGCAAATCTAATTAATTAATTTACTTTACAAATAAAAATCATTCACAATAATAATCACAAAACTTTTTTAGTATTATCAGTATTAAAAACAGTTGTGCTGCTCAACATGTTTGTGGAAAGTGTGAGACTTTTTTTCAGGATATCAAAGAACAGTTCATAATAATAATTATGAAGGTCTTGTCACTTTTGATCAATTTAATGTGTCTTTAATTTCTTTCAAAAACAAAATCTTACTGACCCCAAACTTTTCCAAATGTAAGTATGCAAAAGGCAAAGACAAAAATAACTAAAAATGTCAAATAATGTGACATCATTAAATTTGAATATACAGTTACACTAAATAAAATAAACTAAACTAGCAAACACACTGATTTGACAAGTTAATGGGAACACAACACACATTTCAGCTCTTTGCTTATTTTGTTCGCTATTTGTGTCATTTGTTTCTGAGGCTGAGAGTCACATGAGAGCAGGAACTGCTGTCAGTGAAGCTGAACGTGTGTGTGTGTGTGTGTGTGTGTGTGTGTGTGTGTGTGTGTGTGTGTGTGTGTGTGTGTGTGTGTGTGTGTGTGTTAGTCCTGACAGCACTTGCAGATGCTTTATGATTTACAGGTTCCATCTGCAGTGATATCTCCTTATGCTGCACACATTATGCTACCCCACATACACAGCAGAGCACTTCAAGTCACACACATTAAACACTGTTTTAGCAAACATTCACTTTGTAAATCAGATAAAAGTGTCTATTTTGTTTAAATTAATTCTTACTATGATATTAATCACAATTCGGTATGTTCATAAATAAAGGCTTTTAACTTCTACTTTATATGTGGCTGTTGTTCTTTCTAAACATTGCTCTGTTTTTTGAGGTTGCTGTTCTGGACTGCTCGAAGTTTGAGTTTGCATGTGTGAAAAACGTTCAGGAAACCTGTTTGGAAACAATCCATTTTTTGTTAAACCTTTTTTTTTTTTTTTTTCTTTTTTTTTTGGCCACTGGACTTTACCTTTTTGTTGTCTGGGATGCATCAGGACGCATTAGCATTTGTACAAGAAACTCCATGCGATCACATGCATTTTTCAGCTACCTCTAAATGTGGTTTGAGTGATCCAATAACAAAGCTGTTTGGACCCCCGTTTACACCTGTAGTTAGCATTGTCCATTTGTGATCAGATTACCTGAGACAGATGTTAATCTGGGTGTGACACACACATGAACCAAAGGGCCAGGGCTGACACTAAACCCCAAACTGACAGATCTAGCCCACCCAATCCTCGTCAGCAGCAGCAGCAGCCATAATGACCCTCACACATACAGCCCCAGGCTTCAGACATCAGACAGTCCCACAGCCCAAGTGCTAGCACACTAATGCAATGACACGCCACATTACATGCCCTCTCCAGCCATGAAAACAGAGCTTTCTCTGTGTGTTTAGCTGAGCGTGAGTGTTAAAGAGGTAGAAAAAGGGCCATCATTTCACTTGCTGGCCACTGCCAGAGTGTCTCTTTGGTAACCACAGCCCAAACAGAAACAAACATTCACCTGGTCGCAGTTTGGTTAGTTTGTGAAATATGTAGGACTTTGAGAAGGACAATAAAGTATCGTAGGAGACATCTTGAAATGCTTCTTGCTGATCAAGGACCTCATGAAATAATCCCAGAAGGTGCTCTTTGGTTGGGTTTGAAACAACTATTACGAAAAAGAATCCGAGGTACTTTTTCTGGTCCAAAAAAGTTTAAAAGCCTTCATTTACATTCTAGCCATCTCAAAAAACATTAAAAATGCCTAAACCTCTGCACACTGATGCATTTCAGCCTTCTGCCTTCCTCAGAGTGTGTGGATAATAAAGTGGACAAGTATTTTGATTATATTATATTATAATATATAATTATATTATTCCACAATGTAAACTGAAGGTATAAAAATCATTTGTGCCTGTATAAGTGCAATTTTTTGAATAGTAGATCAAGCTGATTTGTGATTTTTGTTTTATTTTGATGTTTTATTTTATAATTGTGTGTAGTTTTTTCTATTGTTGATGTCTAGATAGCAACATGGAGTCTACACAATTCTCACAATTTGATATATTATATTATATTATATTATATTATATTATATTATATTATATTATATTACTGACTATTCTAATACACTACACATTGAATATCAAATAAATTAATATTATCAATAATTTTAAACAAAAAATCTGCTAAAACTAGAGGCAAAACATGGAACTGCAACAGTCTTTATTTTATTTATTTTTTATTTTCATATATATATATATATATATATATATATATATATATATATATATATATATATATCATAGGTAGAGGTATAAGAACATCTGTTACCTGTTGTAAAATCACTGTGATCCACATGCCTGCTTTTATACATGTGTGTTTGCATGTGTCACTGGGTTTGACCTTCTGGACTGTTGTGACCTCTATAACTACAGGGCTTTGCACAGAGTATGCACACTTTGACCTTTAAACTGCAAGGCCACAAGCAGACACATACGGAAATGACCCAGACTGATCCTTAAACACATGGAGCAAAGCAAACATTTTGACTGAGGCTAAGAGAAATTAGCTGTTAGAAAGAGTGTGAGAGAGATCAGGCTCGTATACAGCCAAACAAGTTGCTTGTAGTGTTCATGCAGTTGCCCATAGTGACTGTCCACAGGCTACAAATACTACAAGTGCACACTTTATGTGCAACTTAAATATGCACAAAAAACCTGCAGAAGTAAACTGAAAAATGAAGCAGAACTATAGTTTATGACAAATATGAGGAAATATTTTAAACTAAATATATTTATAATTTATAAACTATAAGTGTATAAACTATACACTTTTTATTTTTTCTTATATTTGTAACAAACCATATATAAACTATATTTCTATAATTTTCCTTTTTAATATAATTTAGTTTTTTTATGCTGTTTATTTTTTATTTTTCATTTTATTATTTGGTTTCAATTTTGATTGTGTTTGCACATGATATTGTTGAGGGTATTATTCTCTCACCATGACACCATGCATCTTCATTTGGTGTGCAGTTCCTCATGAGAATCTCTATTCCCTCCTCGCAGATGGTGCAGGGCAGGCAGGGGTCCAGCGTGCTCTCCTGATCAGAGTAGGTGTCGTCCAGACACTCCTCACAGACCGTGTCGTGAGTGTGCTCGCAGCGTATCATCACACCCTGACCACGTGGACACACAGTGCACGGCTCGCACTGACCTGTCAGATCGCTCATGAAGTAGCCATAGTTGCACACGCACACAGCGTCGTTCGAGTCGGTGCAGGGGGTCTGCATGCGCATGAGACCCGTGCACTCTATACACGTCTGACACTTCTCTGTGTGACTGAACGTCTCAGAGAACGTCTCACCTGGAGAAAAAAAAAAAAAAAGAAAAATCATCAGAATGACAAGATAATTACAACCTGCCCGTCTGCTGTTAATAATGACCCCTCAGGTTAAATTATAACGTCCTTAGTGCTTTAATTATAATTAATCAGTGATGATAGTAATAATAAGACACTACAGGCATGGAAAAACTGAGGAGGGAAGACGTGTGAAAAAAGACAATGTGGAAAAATTAGTAATCAAGGAAAAGAATGGTCTGCTAGATTGTGTTATAGAGATCTGTGTGTTTTCATTTCAGCATGGCAATGATTTCTGCAGTCAAAACACAGTCTACTTGGCATTACTGAATACATAATGCATCTGAGTCTAATGGACCCCTTTTTTACAGGCGGTGAGGACGTTTTTCCACAGATATTAACTGTGTGACATTGACGTTAACATATAGCAAACTTTTTTCAATTATGTATATCTATGACACTTTACTTTGTGCTTTATTAGCTCTGCCTTAAATTACAGAAAACTAGTTTACATTGCTACATGAGTCTTTCTAATACAGTAGCTGAGGGAGTGATGAGAAATTTGACACATCTCTCTCTTCTGACCAACATCATCAATCTCTCAATATTTTTTCCACTTTTGGAAGTCATGGAAATTCTGTTGTTAATTTTTCTTTTGTTATTGACGCAAATGGGAATGCAAATTTTTCATTTCTTGTAGTTTTCATTCACCACATTGGTAGTTTACCCAACTATAATGACTTCTGCTTCTGCGAACGCTGGAAATGTGAAAAGGGTCCATAGAAGGCCATTCAAAATAGTCGTCTTTTCTGACTTTACTGGATAATTTTTTTGCAAGCAGCAGTATGTTTCATATTATGATGTTCCAAACGTAGGTTCAGTAGTTGCCTATTCATTCAGTTCTGTCAACAGGGGGGGCATCTCTGAGCCCACCATCAGGACTGGATGAGCAGCCGAACTCGTGAAATAGATGTTTTGCTGCTGACAGTCGCAGCTCTAGTGAAGGGTTTGGGACTGTATGCATTATTGTGTCTTAATTCAGTCAGTTTTGCAACAATAACATTTTTAGCAGAGTGATTAGTCACATGGCATTCATGGCTCAGATGATTTGCTCAAAAAGCTATGATTACCATAAGTTACGTATTTCCCAGTTTTTGTAACTGATGTAAATGGCACTGCTAATGGATAGTTTTCTCCAGGTATAATAAAATGTATAGAGAATAACAGGAAGTGATGGAGCGAAGAGTCAGTAACAGGATCAGCAAATGACAGACTGATTCAAACTCGCGTCAGCCAAATAATCATGAAAAAGAAAGCTTTAACTGCCATTTTTAAATACTTTTAATACAGTATGTCCTCTTTCCTATTTTGTCTTCTGTCTTTTTCCATCATTCCAAAAACTTAGTTTTGAAAGTTTCAAGATTTGCAGGACAGCATTTGTAATGCCTGAATTCAGCCCAGAAATAATGCTTCACTTTTTGGTGTTTACCTTTATTACACAATAAGAGTTTTTCTCAAGAGGAGTTTTTCCTATATGTGAGTTTGAGATGCTGTATGAAAATAAAACATTGGGATGAAAAATTATTTGGAAAGCTTTAAATTATTCAGAAGGTTTGTATGTGGTGAGGCTTCCAGTGAAATAAGGGTTCACTGTAGGACAAAAAAAAAATTAAGTGTGACAGGCATTTTAAATGATGTGGAGTTCTAAGGGTTTGTAACGTAATCCCTGCAAATTTGGGATTTAAATATCTTTCCCTAGATCTTGTGTCACTCTGATAACAGGAGGGGAGAAAGCAAGGATGAGAGGGCAATAAGAGTGTGTTTGTTTGGTTTTGATTTTGGTTTGTTTTCACAGAAAAAAAGAGGAAGCACTTTATGCCTGATGATCTTATATAAACCAAGTTGTTTTAAATGCCTGGTCACAGCCATGGCAGCTCTTGCTTATGGGGGTCTCTGCTGTCTCCCAACACCCAGACAAATAACTTTCTCTTTAAAGGTCAATTTACACCGCACAAGCAAATGCTGACAAAGGCTACAGACACATTTGTCGGGTTTTGTCTGATCAGTGGGTTACCGCTGTTTGTATCCGATGCCATTATTCTGTGCTTGTTTTCTGATTTAAAGCATTGAATCGGCATTTGTTGGATCTTAAAAAGTCTGAGAAATTATGTACTGTACTCTGTCAGCTGTCAGCATTAGTCAGTGTCAGTTGTGTGAATTGATCTTAACAGTCCTCATATAAAAGAAAAATGACAAATGAGATCCCTTTGTTTCTAACACACATATAAAATAACACATATAGACACTTTTCTCTAAAATTATATATTCTAAAATATAGTATAAACAAAAAAAAGTATTCATTCCCCCTGTTGCACAAAGCAATACAATTTGAAACCTGTTCAGACCAATTTATGTCCTGCAGATAATGTATCATTGCCATAAAAGGATCTGACAGATAAATTTGAACTATTCTATTGGACTTTCAACTCCTCTTTTATATTACAGCCAAGATCTTACAACAGAAAGCAAAGGAATGTGAACAGGATGTGAACAAGACATCATAGGTTGAAAAGGCAAAAGCATAATTTTTGCTTCAGTACAGCGAAAATGGAATTCTTTTATTTCTACATAAACACTTAAAGGTGGATTCTACAAGTCTGAGCTGTTAACACCAAATAAACCAGCCATATTTGTCTGAGGATGAAGATAATATCTGAGAAAGAAAGCGGTTCCTCACAGCGAGCAGCAGATACACATCTGCACATTCATGAGAAATGTCATCACCAGCACACTAATCTAATGCTTCTCCACGTACTGTTTAGAAATGACAGTTTTTCTTCTTTAGACTGGTCCGGCATGCAGTAAGGGTAAGATATTATCAAGCTGAGGTATTCACACAAGCACAAGCTCCTGCATGTGTCTCTCATGTGTGTCCCTGGTCTTTTATTCTCATGGCGATAAATAAATGAGTAAACAAACAAACAAACAGAGATAGGCAGAAGTACATACAGATAGATCTCTGCTGGAAATGTTCTTGTATTCCTGGAACACAGGACAGCTTTTCATCAAACACCACAAACATGAAACAAAAACAAGCCCACAGCTGTTTTCCAGAGGAATATTTCATGGCTCAGAGGTTGCCGGTTCATAGCTCAGGAGAATTTTTAAAATAAGTTAAAAATTTAACTTATTAATTAAAAAAAATGGTGTAGAAACTGTTTTCATTCAGACATTGCTAGTAAGTTTAACAATTCATTACGGCAAGTAACACACTGGATTAGCCTAAATATGAAATTTCGAAGTAGAAAGAACAAAATCGTATTTTCTTGTAAATTGTACTCCAGTAATCTTTGTTCACAACTTTGAAAAATAATTTTTTACATATGTTGAATAATTTAAATTGATAATTTGTTTATGGAAAAAAAAAATGATGATTTCATATTGAAATCTCTGAGGTCTAATTACAGACTTGTGTGACATAGCTGAAAATGTGTGATCACTAGGATACCATTCTCAAGAGAAACGTGCATCCTGAAACTATGAAAAAATATTGAGACATTAATGACATCATATTTAGGATTTTCCTTCCTAAACAATCTGCACTTGACGCTGGAAGGATTTGACACTGGGCAGACAGATGTGTTCACGCCTAAGGTTGGCCTGAGGGTGAGGTGTTCACCTCTCTGCCATACCTCGGACAGAAGCACTTCTTGAAACACTCGACGTTCTTGTCATGTTTGCTCTTGTTGTGCAGGTGATGCTGAAGCTAATGACTTGCCTGAGAAATGCGAGAACAACTGCTCAAACATGTTGTGCTGACAAACATGAGATTGCTGATGCCGCGATAATGTTGTTTTTGATGTTTTTTAATGCTCTTCATTGATGGGCTTTGATGTTGTGGGTACTTACACACAGTGTACCACTTCTCCATATCACTGTGTAACACCCTCATTTACACACACAGACAGACTCAGTAAATGTTCTTTCTGAGAGCAAAGAGCATACGTGTCTCTAGTGCTCTACGAGAGAAGAGGGGGACGATGGGTAAACATATGGGTCATGTGATGCAGGCCACAGTGATCTGTGAAAGTGTCAATTCAGCCGAACAACCCTTTCAGCCCATCTGTTTGTTCTCTCGCTCTCTCCTTCATTATTTATTAATGGATGGATATGACCTCGTTCTGCAGTGGAGAATTTAAAGATCAGTCCATTTGTCACCCAACTTAGGCTGGCCTAGCAATATAGTTAAATAATATCTCTATATTTTCCTTATTATCTATCTATCTATCTATCTATCTATCTATCTATCTATCTATCTATCTATCTATCTATCTATCTGTCTGTCTGTCAGTTTGTCTGTCTGTCTGTCTATCTATCTACATACATATATACATACCAGTGGTGCTCTGAAAGGATTTTTTTTTTTTAACAAGTCTAAATTCTTGTCACAGTCACATTTTCTTGTTTAAATAAACATTATTTAAACTATCAGAAAAAAATTCTATTTGATATTTTTACATTTAAAATGTTATTAATATTCTATTTATTAAAGCCAAATATGAATCTCATCAAGTTAGTTTTTTAAGCATTCATTACAAAATAATAACTCAAGGCAGTAACAATTTAAACTATATTTTTTATTTGTGATCTTATGTTCAGCTATTCTTTTTAATAGCTAACTTTTAACAATTTTTTTATTTTTCAGGTCATCAGTCATCAAAGCTTGGTAAATATTGGTCACAGACATGGAGATTTACTTTAAATTAATGATTAACTGCTAAAAACAGACCCCTACAGATTTTCAAGTTTTCAAGCCATTTTAAGTACCTTTTATCGTAACAAAGTGGTTATATCTAAGTGTGTAAGTTGTTTGCTTACTTTTTTAAATTGGTCTTTTCATTACAGTTTTTCTCAGTCACTTTGGTGCATTTCTCAGATCAGAAATGAATTCTCAAAACTACTTGTACAACCTCCACATCATCTAGTTATTTGTACACATCATAAAACCAGTTTCTCATTCTTTTGAACAAGTTGTGATTGCTTTGGTATTCATGCAACTGATTATGCACATTTATCTGTGGTTTCCTACATTATCAGTTGCTAATGTCATGTTGCTCAAAATGTGTTATATAGTTTTCTGTGCAATAGTCTTACCCCTCAAAACATCTAGGGCCTCATTTACGAAATGAACGTACGTCGGAAAATTGGGCATACGGTCGTTTCAACGCAAAACTTGGAATTTATCAATATGAACGTGAGCGGTGGCTACGATCAAATCTCACATCTGGTCTCAGCTCGTCTACGCAAGTTTTTGAGTTACCTGTACTTGTGCGCAGCATATAGTAAACTATGGGGGGAACAAATGTAAATGTAGAACGATGTATTTTGTTTCGTTTTTATTTTCCTGACCACCAAACGAAACTCATTAGTCTAAACCAAAAAAATAAGAATATAATTTTTTTTTTTTTTTTTTTTTTGGTTTTATACAGGGCTTTAGCTAATTATACATGTGAATAGGAGCGAAAGCCACAGACCATGAGGATTCAATTGTCGCATCATGCACCTGCAGTGCTTCTGTTAAAGGAGAAAAACAGAAATTAAGTCTATAAAAGGAATAATAAAATAAAAATTAGGATCACACAAAATATATAACAGGCTAATATAATTAACAGATTAACAAAAGAAAAAAAAACACTACAACAAGTATAGGCTACACTTGTTTTTGTGACACTCTTAATGCATTTTATTTCTTTTCTTTATATCTTTATTTGATTTAATCCATCTGATTGCACAGGCGTCTCGTGCACACAAACTACATTGGTTCTAGCGTTGGCTGACATTTCAGCCATTCATCATCAAACTAAAATGCAGTCAACCAAACATAAAATTTGCACTGTTTAATTTAAAATGTCCGCTGTAAAATCAGCGTGCAGCGCCCAACAAATATTTTTGCGCATGCAAGGATTTTACACAGATATTAAAACATGACTGAAGTATGAAGCCATGTTTAGGCTACATAATGAATAATATTTGGATTCTTGTGGTATGAGACAGGCTCGTGAGTCCAATACCGTTTCAGTTTTGCTTGACATTTGTATGCTCTTCATAATGGATGCCACTATAGCCTAATTTGTGTTTTATTTTATGGTTTAATATATAATTTTATAACTACTTATTTTTCATTCTTCGTTCTGTTCTGAATACCATTAAATTTAAAATATTTGTTGCATGGTGAGGGGAACTAAATAGTATGCTTACCACCATTATAATAAAAAAAAAAATAGCATCAATTAATGTATTCTCTTTCATGAGAGTACTTCCTCTTTTTGGCTGGGTTTCGTTTCTCCGTGTCATAAACTCTAGGGGCGAGGCTTCCAAACCAGGGTGTTTTTAGGGGTGTGATATTGAAATGATGATTGTTTTCTGCCGCCACATTTATCAACGTGCGATCACTCGTATGATGACATTGGCGGCATATGAATGTTTCATGAATCACACATGAACTCTGTCGTAAGTTGATTTGTGCACACGGATCTGTGCTCGTTTCTACGTTATATTGATAAATGAGGCCCCTAGTCTTTAGTTCATCATATAAGTCATTAAATGCAAAATGGTTCATCTAGTTGTCATGAACTGTCAAGCACATTTTTTTACACATTATTAGACTTTTTGTAAATTTGGCATGAATTGTGCAAGTGAATCTTGACTAATAAAGAGAATGTAGATCAACCAATGATAAACCAGTTCTCTGAAATAGCTCAAAGGTTCATCTCATGAATCTTCAGTTGGAAGCATATGCTGTTTAGACAGGTGAGTAAACACAAGAGTTACAAATTCTGACAATGGGGGGGACTTTTTTTTGTTTTTTTTTTTTATCTTTGTGCCCATATTTACTTTTTTCCTTTTCTATACCACAATGACATTGTAAAGGTTTTTTTGGGGGGGGGTGTTCTTGTCTTTTGACCTGTTCTTGTTTGTGTGAATAATGACACAAATGGACTTTTCATTCTGATGGCACTGTTCATTGACATAAATATTTTATTTATAAAATAAAAGATTAAAAATAAATTAAAAATAAACTAAAGATAATCTGTTGTGTAGTACTTACGAATTTTTACGAAAAGTTTTAAAAAAATACACATACTCAAATTAAAATATTAAGGATGATTTGAGAAATGCACCAAAGCGACTGAGAAAAACTGTAAGACCATTATATTGTTCATTCAGACTGATTTGATGAACACACACCACAACACGAGGTATTAATCACATCAAGAAAACAACAACAGACCATAACAACCAACAACAAACAATAACATCTGCACTGCCTTCTCTCACGTTACTTTTCCCTATTCATTGTCAATTACTCCCCACAAAACTCACTGCATGCTTTAGGGGGTCTGTTAAAACTCAATGGGCTAAGGGGAGGCGAAAGACGAAAACTATTGATTTATACACTTCTTATTATGTATTGTAATACTGGTGTTGTTGTTTTTTTGTACTATGAAACACTGCCGATATATACATACATATGTGACCCTGGACCACAAAACCGGTCTTAAGTGTCAATTTTTCAGAATTGAGATTTATACATTATATATATGTGTGTGTGTGTGTGTGTGTGTTTGTGTGTGTGTGTGTGTGTGTGTGTGTGTGTGTGTGTGTGTGTGTGTGTATGTGTGTGTGTGTGTGTGTGTGTGTGCACACATTTGACGTTGTTTGTCTGTTTTGTGTTCACTATAATATCACTGACCTTGAGAGAGGAACACATGGCCCCCATGCTGTCTGATCTCCATCTTACTTTCATTACTTCTATAGTTTGACTTTAGTGTTTACTTTTTTCCTTCTTGATTGAGTTTACTTTAAACATTTCATCTTTATGGTGCATTGAACTGTGAACAGACAAACAGAGCACCAGCCGGGTTTTCGCAGGGATGCACCTGAACGCAGCCATCCCTGCACTGATTATAAACGCATATCACAACACTAACAGAAACAACAGAGCGCCCACCCACACACACACACATGCTCTGCTGATGGCTGTTTACACGCATAATAAATACCTTCATCACAAAAAAAACAAAAACATTTCTGTCAGGAGGGGCAGTGGAAAAAGACCGGGACTGCCTTATGCAGCGTGTCTTCCTGTGACGTCATCAGCCCAAGTCTCTGTGCTTTCATCCTTTTACAGTTACATATAAATCAGTCAGGTGCATGAGATCTTTTTACACTCTTTCAAAGCTGCATTTCTGCTTGGCTGTCATTTGCTGGAGGAGAACTGTAACTGGGGACGTTTGCCAATATTTTGCTGGCACATTTTGAAAGATTTTGTAAAGTAACTTAATACTGAATGGGCAGAGGGAAAAACGTCCATTGCGTAATGCACTGTATTCTGATTTATAATCACAACCATATCAGTTTATCGGAACAAACTGGAATGTATTTCTCTCTCTCTTGTTCTGTTTTCACAATTCAGTTGTTCCTTATTAGTATGACTGTTTCTGTTATAATACGGTTAAAGTAATACATCAAAGCTGCTTGGAGTAGTAGAGCGGCTGCATAGGCCAATAAAAACAGTGAAGGCTCCAGTCCTGAGTTCTGCCTAAATGATCAGTAGCATTAACCTCTCTCTATTTCTTTTATTTCTTTCTTTCTCTCAGGTGAGTAAGGGCTGTATTAGTCTCAGTCTGGTTGGGTTAGAGCATCTGATGTTGCATCTGACTTACCCCCATGTCGTTCCAAACCCATAAAAGCTTTGTTCGTCTTCGGAACACAATTTAAGATATTTTGGATGAAAACCGGGAGGCTTGTGACTGTCCCATAGACTGCCAAGTACAATACACTGTCAAGGTCCAGGAAAGTATGAAAAGCATCGTCAGAATACTCCATCTGCCATCAGTGATTCAACCGTAACGTTATGAAGCGACGAGAATACTTTTTGTACGCGAATAAAACAAAAATAATGACTTTATTCATCAGTTTCTCCTCTGTGTCTCTCCAAATCACTGTAGCGGCATTTTGGAGAATCTGAGCAGTACACAGAAGGCGTACGCTCTTCAGTGTCAGCCATGCTTCTTTTAAACCAATGCATAAATACACATAGAAAACGTATCCTTGTGGCTTTTATGGGTTTGGAACAACACAGGGGTATAAGTGAATAATGACAAAATTTTAATTTTGGGGTGGAGTATCCCTTTAAGTATCATTATCTAATGCTTTTATCCCCCAAAACCCTGTCCAAAACTACACAAAAACACACACTAACTCAGCACGGCTCCCACAGTACCTATTACAAAAACAATTACTAACAGAATTTATAATAGATTGACTTCCATTCACAGTTCACTTCAAAACAACAAAAAGCCTTTAAATTGTGTATTGTATTAAAAAAAAATGTAAATAAATAATAAAAAAATAAAAAAAATGGGTAAATCTCATGAAAATATGTCCCAGGGTCACATTTCCTCTAAAATCCAGAAAAATATTTTAGACTTTGAATACAGAAAACCTTTTAGAACCTATTTTATATATTTATTTTCAGATTTCAATTTAAACTTTTAATAAATATGGTAATGGTGGTAATTCTTATTAGACAATTCTTAATTACATTAAAGTAAATGTTTTTTTTTTTTAATCTGCATAATTCTGCATAATCTGCATAAATCAATACAACAAATGCTACCATAAAATACATTCACTGTAATAGAATAATATATTTTTTTCTTTTTTTTTTAGAGATTGAAAGATTTGAGAGAATAACTTGCATGAATCAAATCAATGACCTTGTGGTTGTTAGAGCCAAGCTCTGAGCTACTAGATTATTTTTGAACTCTCAGGCTTTATTAATGAACCAAAGTAATCAATGGAAAGTGATATCTGTCAGCTAGTATGTGTGAATCCAGGACATTGGCCAGACATGTAAAGAAATGAAGACTGAGACAGTAGCTGTGATGGTGAGAGGTTTGTGTCACACACACATTGCCATGAGTTTGTGTGTGTGAAAGGGAAGGGGAAACAGAGAAAAATGGACAGCTAAATATTTCAGTAGTTGCTGATGTATGCTTGTGTCTAGACCGGGTAGGGGATGAGGGGGCGAAGATGCATGAAAGAGGCACGTGTGTGTGTGTGTGTGTGTGTGTGTGTGTGTGTGTGTGTGTCTTTGTCTGTGTCTATGTGTGCGTAAGCGTGTGTGTGTGTGTGTGTGTGTGTGTCTGTGTCTGTCTTTGCCAACACTGGGTAAAATGCGACAGGAAATAAGTGCAAAGGTCACAAAATGTGTTTTTGTCTATCAGTAAACAAGAAGCTTGTTTTGTTACACTAAAAATGAATGCAGGTGCTTTTTTAATATAACATTCACCATATTTATTTATATCCCACACAGGATTGAAAAAACAAAAAGCACCCAGTTGGGTTATTGATGTAAAGTGTCCTGTCCTGAAACATAAGACCTCCTCTATTTCAGGCCTGTCGTCCTAAGTGCTTCTCAGCGCTCGCAGAGGACTGTGAGCGCTTCTCTTACTGAGAGCAGAAAAAGTAGGATAGAGCCCCTTTAGGAAACTCTCACAACAAAAGAATGAGACCTGCTGTAAAATGGGTGAAAAATGTGTCTTGTCATTTCCAAATGTGCCAGTGCAGTTTCTAAATGTGTCAGTGTATGGGAAGACTATACTGTATTTTTTTAACTTTCTATTCTTGAAAGAATCCAAAAATATTAAGCAGCATAAATGTTTTCAGCATTTATAATAATAGAAATAAATGTTTCTTGAGCAGCAAATCATCATAGTATAATGATTTCTGAAGGATCATGTGACACTGAAGACTGGAGTAATGATGCTGAAAATTCAGCTTTGCATTATTGGAATAAATTACATTTTAAAATATATTCAAATAGAAAACAGTTATTTTAAATAGTAATAATATTTCACAATATTAAGTTTTTACTGCGTTTTTGATCAAATAAATCCAGCCTTGATGGGCACAAGAGACTAGATATTTTCCTATTGAAAGATGTGTGGTGATGGCGACATGTGACTTTCAGTGTGTGTCCATCTATCACTTCCTGTTTTCCTCTGTTACTCTCTCTTTCTGGTTTTCCTTGCAAACTATGAAGCTGAACATTTGGCCTAAATGAATACATCAAACACACACACACACACACAAACACACACAGCAGCTCATATACCATAACCGACTAATTGCATAATTACTCTCAGCCTTCTGCCTGTTCTTTGAGTATATATGTGCACGTGCGTGAGTGTGTGAGGGAGCGAGAGAACATAATTATGTGTTAATAAGTATACGTGTGTACGTGTGAGAGACTAATTATGTGTTAATAAATTTATTTGTCTGAAAGTAAGTGTTTGTGACGGTGTGAACATTTGTGTGTGCATATGCATGGAAGATTATGAGTACATGAA
Organism: Cyprinus carpio; assembly: GCF_018340385.1. NCBI lineage: Eukaryota > Metazoa > Chordata > Actinopteri > Cypriniformes > Cyprinidae > Cyprinus > Cyprinus carpio. The sequence continues at coordinate 39,273,686 of NC_056599.1, forward strand.
GTATGCATGTGCATGAACACTTCTGTCTGTGTCACGGCCTACATGCATGTCAGTGTGTGGGTTTGCATGTGAGTACAGTTTGTGAATATGTGTGGTTGTACTCACTGTCTAAGCATTGACCGCATTCGGTCTGGGTGGCCCCGCACTCCTTGACCACTCCCTCTCCTGGAGGACACTGCAAACAGCACTCCCCATCGTGAGTGAAACTGCCCGACTCACACTCCTTGTCTATGGCCCGCTCCAGCTTAGAGCCAAACACCAGCCCCAGCTACAAAAAGAAAGAAAAGACATTATTATTCCATCTCTCTAGGGCTCCACAGGTTCCTAGTCTCCAATTACCCATAAACCCCTGAGAAATTTTGATGTTAATACATTAATTAAAGTGTTTGCAAGGCAATATAGTCATATTGATATTCCTCAAATGCTAGTTTCTTCTTATTCTCCACTAATTGCTGCAATTAATTCAGCTTGAACCACCTACAGTCTCCATTTAAATGTTGTTCTGCAGATAATTCACAGTGTAATATAGCCTACATTTAAGTATTGAGTTATATGAATTAACTACATGTACTTACTGTATGGTTAGGGTTAGGGTTTGGCTTAGGGTTACATGCATGTAATTATGCATAATTTATTGTTATTATAATAGTAAGGACATATAACGTGTAACAAGTGTTACCGATATTTGTACTGGAAAACTATTTTTATTTTTCCAGTTAATCCCCCCACTGTCCATGAACTCCTTCATATTTGCTGCATATGGAACTACAGTTTGGTAACAGCTGCATCACAGCACATTGTGCTGATTGCATTTCACTGGTATGTCCAAAAGCTGGGGCGTGTTGAGCAAGATGAGACAGGCAGTTATACATATGTCTACTGCATGTCCAGCTGTTTCTCTCGTATTGTCGTGGGTACGATTACACATATTTTACACATCGAGGTCTCACAAATCAGAGTCCGCAGACCCTCTTTACCCAAGACATCCATTAGCCCTCCCTTCCACTGTGTGCTTCCTCTTTCACAGGTCCTGATCTGTTTGTTGAGTATTGTCAATAACCCAAGGGGTCATAAACATCTGTACCCGCAGGCGCTGTAAGAGGTGTTTATGGGCTCATTTTGTCCCAGACGACAGATGTGTGTGTGCGGTGTGTTTAAGAGGACTTGGAGGCTCATTTGTGAGGATGCAGACTTCACTTTGATTAAATTTACTACTGCGGCACTTCACTCTTCCTCTCTCTGTAGGTTCAATCTGGTCATGTGTTCACACTCAGTGCTGATATGTGATGTGTTTTTATGTGTGTAGAGCTCAGCGGCGACCACCCACACAAAAGAATTTTTTCCCATTCATTTTCTCCATAGGAATTCTTCAGTTTCTTCATTAAAATGACCCCAAAAGACATGAACCAAACCAATCAGATCAGTTATCACATTACAAACTTTGATTTGAACAAAAAAAGTGTGAAATTTTCTTTTGATTAACTTTTTTTTGTTTGTTTGTGAATTACTCATCCAATTACGTGTTGTGAATTATGTACAATGCAGTAGTTCGATTAAAAAAATCACAGCATGTGCATTTGTAATAAATTTACACATAACTAATAATAATACAAAATTATTCAATATTTTAATTGAACTGCTTTATATATATATATATATATATATATATATATATATATATATATATATATATTTTCCTGTTTGTTAAGCAATAAAACCATTTACAAAAAAAGCCAAAATGTTTCATCTTCCAAATGTAAAAATTTAATTGTTTCCTGTTTGTTAAGCTATTAAACCCATTTTTAAAAAAATGAACTTGAAATTACACTGACTTGTGACTGCTGTAGCAACATATAATAGCAAAGGACCACAAGTAGGGAATCGAACTCGGGTCACCAGAGGCACAGTTGCACTACATGTCGTCGCACTGACCACAAGACTTTCAGCACCAACATATATCATATCTTAATCTCTGAGCTCCGTGTAGGTTTGTTTTGAAAGGTTTATGCAATATCATTAAAATCTATTTCTCTGTGGTGTAAATGAATGGCATTTTTACTTCTAGAGCCCTACTGTTGTGCCTTGTAGAAGCATTTCTCTTTGATATAGCTGAAAAAAGGAGAAGCACAGATTCATTCATTAACCTGTGGATTCCAGAGCGTTTCAAAGACACACTCACAAACAAGCATGTGCGCACACACACACACACATACGGGGTAATTAAACTCACAGCACATTTTTCTCCTTGCATTCATTAATCAATTAGCATACTCTCTCTCTTTCTCACTCACACACACACACACACAAACATCCTTTAATTGAAACCATAACACATTACAAGTTGTTACAATTACATTCAATTCTGACAGGTAGTCACCCTCTAGACTCCCCACAGTCAAAATAAAAAGGGAAAACCTCTCTGATCTACTTCACATTTTCACCACTTGTTTCTAATCTTATCTACCTTCCTAGCCTCTCTCTCTCATACACTCTCTTTGCCCTTTAAGACTCCTCTTTCTGCCCTCCTCCTCCCCCCTCATCCACATCCTCTCTCGTTCTCATTCAGAAACAGATGCACCAGTACAGCAGCCAACTCACCCCCTCATTTACTCTCTCTCTCTTTTTGTCAAACCCTGGCTGTCTTCCTTTCTTTTTTTTCTCAATTTGCATTCGCTTGAGTAAGTGTGCCGATGAGTTAACTTGGCAGGCTTAAATGGACTCCCTAGTATGGAGCATGCCCAATGCTTAAGACATCTGAGCAAAGTGTGTACGAGTGTCTGTATTTTGGGAACTAAATTAAATCTGCCAAAATCTTCCTCTGGTCAAATCCAGGAAAGTTCTCAACTAATGGGTTATTTGAAGTCTATGGAATGTCCTCATTTACATACTGTATAGTCCCTATCATGACAGTGATCTGCACCTGTCCGTACAGCACTGCTATGCACCGGCCAGGAAATGCTACTGAGCTTTAATACCATGAAACATCAAGGCTCAAGCTGCTATCACTTCTTTCACCACCAATTAGGCCATTTCTGTCCCTGCCAGATCTCTTGTAAAGTGCACCAGGAGCGTAAAGCCTTCACACAGCTGTAAGATCCCACTCCAGATGGAGCGCTGCTGGCTCATGTGTCAACGGAGATTCTTCACCGACTCTGTGCACCTGGATCAAACTCAATTGCCGGCTCCGTTTGCCATTTTGCAAATCAGATCACTGAAAGGAGGTCACGGTGTAATTGTGTTTAGTCAAGAGCGTGTGCATGCTTAAATTGATTTGGTCCGTGTTACACGAGACTGGAGGTGGTGAGGGTCACGTAGGGCGCTCTGTAGGGGACCCTCGGGGTCACATGCTTACGCACTTTGAGTTTTTCACCCTGAGCATCAGACGTATCCCTTACAAAAAATGTACCGTGATAAGTTCACGCCAAAAATACCACAGTATACAGTTGTATTTGGCACCACTGTGGTCGTCAAAAAAAGGTTCAAAAAAAAACTTCTTAGGTTGAGATATTTTTTTATGGTTCTCATTATTAACAATAATTACTTAGTGGAAACCATGGTTACATTCACTCTTAAAAATAAAGGTGCTAAAAAGGTTCTTCACAGCCATGCCATAGAAGAACCATTTTTGGTTCCACAAAGAACCATTCAGTCAAAGATTCTTTAAAGAACCATCTCTTTCTTACCTTCTTTCACCACAAAGAACCTTTTGTGAAACAGAAAGGTTCTTCAGATGTTAAAGGTTCTTTATGGAACCTTTTAGAAAAAAAAAAGGTTATTTTATGGTATCATGAAGCACCTTTATTTTTAAGAGTGTTGGTAATTTTTATTTTAAGGTTTTGTGATAAATTCTTGCACATAGTCCTGTCTGATCTAAATACCTACGCAAAGTACGAATAATGGGTGTTTCGTTGGCTGTGAATGATCTTATAAAATTAAAATTGGTAGACTACATTTAATTATATATAGCCTACGGTTTAACTGTAAGCATTTAAGTATTCACAAAAGTTACTAAGGGCATGTATTTTCACCTGGCGCTAATTAACAGAAATCGTAACCATGGCAACAGTAGCAATTTCCGATCATTATCATACCGAACATTTACAAAACATATTAATGTCATTGCGCATTATTATAATTAAAGATTTAAATATCGCAAATATATCACATAAAAAAAAATAAAAATATTCAAATCTCTTTGAGGCGTTTGACTAAATTTCGAGTTGTAGAAGGTGCATGTGCCAAAAAATATGCCAAACATTAAACGAATTAAGCCGGTCTAAAAATTCGACAAACTCATATTTATCTGAGGCAACTTGACATGAAAGTTTGGCTCCAGTTTTGCGCTGCACATTGCTGTGCATTGACTGGAGCCTATTTTCAGGAACCATAATAAACAAATTGAAAGTGTAGATTCATTGTAAAAAGACTAAGAGAGTACAGGAGGCTGACACCTGTTTCTTCCCAGAAACCGGGCAGCTGAGATTAGTCATCACTTCCACTGTCAGACCGAGCACAAATTCTGCCGTCAGATCCGCATCACCGGAGCATCACCGAGCCGAAGCGCTTCACCTGATCTCAGTTAACCTACAAGATCACCGAATACTAGCGCTCATGCGCTCCCGTCTAAACTAACGCGAACACTTACCGCTCCACAAACCAAGATCCACACCAAGGTGTCCATGTCTGATATGTCCCCTTCCCTCTCAAACTGTAAATCTGTGAGTGTGAGTCGTGAAGTGAAGACCAGCCCTCCGTCAGTTCAAATTAGCTCCATGTGGGTGCTGCTCTCGTGTTTGGGACTTTAGGACTGTAGGGAAGCGCTAACTGTCCTGTGCTGTCCTGTACTCCGCACTCAGCGCTGTCCAGCAGTGCACTGCGGAGGAGAGAGTCGTGCACGCAGAGATGAGGGGGGCACGAGTGCTTGCCAACTCCCCCCATCAGCACCTCTCTCTCTCTCTTGCTCTCTCTCTTTCTAGTATCTCTCTCACTTTATCTCTAACAGAAACGCATATGCAAAAGACTGTACGAGCTGGTTTGATCTGATCGCATTTAGACTCCTTATTCTTATGTATTGCTTTGCCGACGCCTATATGCATGCATGTATATCTATGTGCATATATACTGTATATAAATATAAATCTCTCTGTACACTGACTCTGTTCCTCACGCTCTGCATTTAAATTGTTGAATAAAATGTATTGTTTGAAATAGAATATCCAAATAGAAAATCAGGAGTATTTGCGAACCAAGCCTTTTAAAAAATGGAATGTAAAAGATGAATAAATTCGATCATTTGAGTGAATGAGTGTAATGGGTGTGACGTCACGGGACTGGTGTAATCAAACAGACGCCACAGGAGGGCGACTGCAGCCAGTGAGTCACCGATGTGACAGATGAGGCGTGATGAGGCCATAGACGGTTAAGCGCCAGGGATGAGAGGATTTTACCATTTTTTCCCGTTCACCTCCTTTCTTCCGATGTTTTTTTTCCACCTGTTCGGTGTTTATGAAAACGCACGTTAATGCACACTGAATACATGTGTTTGTAAATATGGCTCTGAAATTTCCGTGTGTGAGTGTTTTTATAGAAGCAGGTTGGTGCACTGCAAAAATCATTTTCTTAATTATCTTATTTTTGTATGGAGAAGTAAAATTGTGCTATAACAAGATCTTTAATTCTTGTATTTAGTACATTTTCTTATACTGACATTGTTTTTCTTTTAACTCTGTAAGGTGCTGTATCATATCTGATACACAAATTTTTGAGGCCTCTTAATTATAAATGTGGTCAAATCTGTACTTCAAAAACATGTGTACGCAATCTTCTACATGCCTTCTGTCATCTGACTGATACTTAATACAAGCAAAAGCCCTTTCAGTATAATTCTAAAAAACATCCATCTTCAGGTTGTAGCGCAGTAGTATTCTTTTTGCTCTGAAATCTTGAGTTCAGTATCCCTATATCATAGCTAAATGAGCCATATTAGCCTAATGTATTAAATATAATACTAAAAAAAAAGACTCCATGCAATTTTGCTTCTTAAGTTAATTGATTTTGTGCTTTTTCTGCTTGTCTAGAAAATGAATTTAAATTTGTGCATAGTGTATAAGATGAACTGTTTTAAACCCAAATCAGTATAGCTGTTCCTGTCCCCCCCATTTACCTTCTTTGAGACCTATGTCATTCTGGTCTATGAAAATATCTATATGCATAAATAATGTTAGTGTGTGATTTTTTCCCTCTCCATGACAGAAAGTGCTGAGAGTAAGGAGCGATGATCCTTTGTGCTGATATGAGCTTTAAAGGTAACCTAGACCTGTAAAATCAGCTTTACCAATCCATTAAAGCCGAGCAAGACCTTTCTTAAAGTGGTCTTCCAATAGTCAGGTCTACAGAGACTGCAGACTGGCATCAACTCACATCTTAAGATCAAATGACACTGGGATGGGGCTTCGGAAACTGACCATCTATTTTACACTTAAATATCTGTTTTATCAGTAATGGGAAAACTGCTTTATATCCGTCAGAGCAATGTTTATCTGGGACAAAAACAATGAGGAACTCAATTAGGGTGACATCATTTATAAACATTTGGACAGATTAATTTATACTACCCTCTAGATAACATCATAATTTAAATAAATCATAAAACAAGTGATGAACAGTGAATTGGTAGTTTGCATTCATTTAGACAGCCTGGTGCTTCATTACATGAAATATTATTGAACTGATAATGAATTCCAAAGCATTCTAATTGCATTGTTTTATCTTAAAGTTAGTACAATCACTTTTTGGTGGTTTACTCAACTATAGTCAGTTACAACCGGCGAGATTCAAATTATAAATACATGTGAAAATGAATCTTTAGCTAAACCATTTGGATTCCAGTCTAACACCATCATCACTTTTACAATCTGGATAGTAGGTGTTTTTGAAGTCTAAAGTGTAAGTTACATTAGATCTGGTATCACTGGGACCATGTAGCCAGTCGGAAGCAGTTCTTCATCGATCTGTTAATTTATCAATAAATGCACATCCTACATTGTCAAAGACGACCACCACTACCACTGTAGCCACACACACACACACACACACACACACTTGAATTAACTCACTCTCTGAAATTAAGACATCGCAGAAAGAGCTTCGTGATCGATGAATAACAAGCGAGCAGTCAGGAAAGACAGCAAGATCAGACTCTTTTTTCTGCCAGTGCAATTAATTCAGGCTGGATAATGAATCCAGTCAGGATAAAATTAAATCTGTCAGTATATATTGATGTTCCTTAGCGTCAGAGACGTAAATTAACAATGTAATACTCATAATGCACAGTTTGTATTTGAACAGTTTTTTATTGATTAGAATTGTCTTGATATCATCTGGCTCTTTTAATCTATTCTGTTTTAATAATAACACACAGGCTAAATGGGTCCTGGTATTATCACGGATGTCTTAGTGCAATCAGAATAGGCAGTGTGTGTGTTTATAGTTTTATCCTGCTTTATATTTAATGGTTTGAGCTATTACCATTGCTGTCTTGTCTCTTCAAAGCCCTCTCTCCCCTGAGAAAGGACAAGTATGTCCAGATGGAGACCTATTACTCTCATTACAGCGGATTACATGCACCGCATGCCTAAACTGAAAATAGTACACGGCCGTTACATTTGATCTCTGTCGGTAAATATAGATAAACGGCTACACGACTATATGCTATATAAGTATGAATATACGAGTCAGCCATCTATCACAGCTCCAGTATCAACTGACCTGCTTTATCATGAGTCAGCAAAAAAAGCAACATCCACGACCCATTTTGCCAACATATGTGTTCAATCTAGTATAAAAAAAGCAGTATTCTTTAGTCCACTAACTGATCTGCAACAGTAGTGTTCATGCATTTCTTTGATATCATCACAGTCAATTGTCATTGAGTTAATTGACAGCAGAAGCAATAAAACAGAAGATTTTTAATTGGCATTGTGAAAAGGGAACTCTTGAGAAAACTTGAGGGGGGAGTTTTAGCAGATTGGCAATTACTTGATGGACTGTCCTTGCAAATATAATAAGACGTTTTTCATTGTTGCTATGCACATATGATTTTGTAAATGCTTGCACGCTGGCCCTTTCAGGCCGACGGTCTGTTCTCATGACAGATATGGATCACACACAAACCTATTTTAAAAAGTTGTGAATATGGGAGCATTGCCAGTGTTTTCCTGAATGCATGCAGCTCACGCACACTTCTGGCTTGTGAGAGAACTTGTGGTGTCATCTGATTGTGCGTTCTTGTTCATTATCAGTTCATAAAATGCAGTTTGTGGGTCCCGCAGGTTGAGCATAATGAATTCTGCTGAGTGTTCACAATAGTGTTGCTATATTTAGACCGGGGAAAGAGCAGGTTATATTAAACAATCAGCTGACACTGTCTGTAAGCAACATTAAGTCTGTTTTTGCCATATGTCATCAGAATCTATTAATGTTTAACAATCCCAGCACACACATTACAAAGAGCTGAAGATGAATACTCTCCAGACAAAAATGGTTCCTGGTCCAACGTTCCCACTGCTGCCTGTTTACAAATAATCCACACTACAGATGTGGAGTTTTCCCACCGCGGAAAGCTATGCCTCTTGATTCCATCCATATGACAGAACAGTGGTACATGGTCCATGCCCTTTCGCTTTGCCATTTATTCCAAAACTGCAACAGAAATGGGTCACTGGCAGCAAAAGATAGTGGTCATGCCCCATCCTGTGTTGTGGCTCAGTGCCAAAGTGATGAGTGAGTGCATTTACAAACAGTAAAAAAAGAAAAAAATACAGTGGAGTTTTTGGTTGCTCATAGATGTTCATGCTCCAATGCACTATTCAACTGTTTTAGAGGGTCAATCATGGTCTTCTTTCCTATTGGTAGTTGTCACCTACATCAATGCTCATTTGCTTACTTTTATTTATTTATTTATTTTAATGTACATTTATAACACTAAACTTTGTCTTTTATTGCGTTGACATATGGAAGTGACGGCCAATTTAACCTCTGTCTTTTGACCACCAAAATCAATCTTTCGATATTTTTCCCCCCTTTTTATATATATATGACTATAGATATTTATCTATCATGATGACTTCTGTATCTGAGAACCCTTGAAATGCAAAAAGGGTCCATTAATTTTTCTTCAACAAGGAGCACAATGATAATAACCAAATATGAATATGCAAAAAAATTCTTTAGCTCGATTATATCCATGCATGTAAATATGTTACTCTGGACCACAAAACCAATTTTGCAACTATTTGAAAATCTGGAATCTGAGGGTGCAAAAATAAGTCAGAATATTGAGAAAACTGCCTTTGAAGTTGTTCAAATGAAGTCCTTAGAAATGCATATTACTAATCAAAAATAAAAAAATATCATATATTTCAGTAGGAAATGTATAAAATAATCTTCATGGAACCTTATCTTTACTTCATATCCTAACGATTTTTGGCATAAAAGAAAAATCGATCATTTTGACCATACAATGTATTTTTGGTTATTGCTACAAATATACCTGTGCTACTTGTAACTGGTTTTGTGGTCCAGGGTCACATATACGTATGAGAGCAAGAGGAGTGTTGCTGTTAGTTAGGAGAAAGAAAAATGGTGCCTGCACACGTTTATATCCACCACATGAGAGAAAACATCACCTGTGATTGGTTACTGAAAAAGGAATTAAAAACTTGATGAGTATTCCTTCTTTCACAAATATGTGGTGTGTGTGTGTGTGTGTGTGTACTGTGCCTGGTGTGGTGTGTGTGTGTCGTGTGTGTGTGTGTGTGTCTGAAGCAAGCTGTAGTGTGGGAGAGTATCTTAAAAGCACGTACGTTACCATCCCTTCATCCTAACTGTTTATCATGCTGTCATTTTCTAGGCCCCCTTATACCTTATCTGAAAAACAGAAGGATAGGAGGGAAAAAGCAGAGAGGAGGGATTTGGTAAGTGATGAACCATCAAAGTCTCATCATTTGTTTTGCCTATGTGCTTTTCTGTGCTTTTTCCTGTGCTATGTCTTTATAACTTCCCCTCTCTAGATCTTGCGTTGAGCTTTCTCTCTCACATACACACACACACACACACACACACACACACATACACACAAACACACGTTCATCCAGTCACTGCAAAAAAAAAATTGATTACATGCAGTCCCCCTGATGATGAATGTTGTCTCTTTTTTTACTTTGCCATGCAAAATAAAGTTGGTTTACACAGATGGTACAATAATGAAAATCAGTGCAGCAGTGTGGTATTTTTAAGTTGTTTGTACATGTGGTTTGGTTCTTATTTGTGCTGCATGAAGCCACATTTCTGGCCACCTCAAGTTCAGATCCATTGTATTCTCTCATCCTAAAACATGGGAGTGAGGAGAGTATAGGCAAAAAATGGCATCACTCTGATTGGGCTGATCATGCTGTGAGCGGCATAACGCCTATTTATGATATTCATAACGGGCTCTCAGACTTCCTGACTGCTTCAAATTGGTGAAAATGGATTAATGACAAAGCAAACAACTCAACCACTGAGACACCATCACTATTCATCATGTCTGAATTGAATTGAACTTGAAATGACATGAAACACAAATTGAAAAATACAACATTCATTAACAACAAACAGTTAGTGAATATTCATAAAAATATCAGTTTTGTTGTGAAAATACAAAGTTAAAAATGCTTTTTCAAAGTTGTAAATAAAACAAAGATTATCGGAGTACTATTTCATTTCGTCAAAATTTAGCATTTAATAAATTGTTGCTATTTCTTTGTAAATAACTTTGTAATTAATTACTGCAAATTAATTAATTTTTTTAAATACAACAAGTGTTCCGCAATTATCTCTTTATGTAGATGCTACCACACTAAATATGGTCACATTAATTATTGTGTTGGGTTGTCACCTGATAGCCAGTACAAATCTGAGTCCTGAATCAAAACCAGTTGAGATTCTCAGTAGGAAAAGATAACAGTCATAAATATCAGAAACAGACACTCAAAGCTTTTGAGTCTCAATCATGCAAACAATTATACTTCCCTCTTCTGGGGTTAAAATCAGTTCAGCATATTGCTACAATCCATTATGCTAAACTTCTTTCTATTGTGTATGACTAAATTATCCGGCCTCTGTTTGATGACTGGTTAAAGGTTTCATTACAAAGCTCATGATATCTTATTCCATGACTGAAAGTTCACGCATGACATGTAGCCTGGTAATTCTTCGAATCGGTCATTTCTATCGTGTTCCAGACCATTTACTCCCAATTTGAGCCATAAGGAGAATACACACATTTACACACACACACACACACACACACACACACTCCCATATGAGCACTGAAGAATGTCTTTTACTAAGATATATTCTTGCAGTCCCTCTAGGTCATCAGTTTCAATTGCAGCCAGACATTATATTGAGATTGCAACATCAAACACGCTGACCCCTTTTACAATGGAGCATAAACTTTTCAACTGCATTATTTATGATTAGTCACAGAGAATCAGCGCAGTGAACCTAAAACGCACATATGTCAGGATAAAATACAGGATAAAATACAGGATGGGATTTTATTTACCATCTGTGGAAGGTGTGTGTATCTGACTGTGTTTTGCAAAGGAAAGGTCAGATGTTTGAATTTTGTATCTCACACACATACACGCAGAGCAAAAAAAACCTGAATGGCATTGTGGTCCAGCAAACTATCAGTGAAAATATTATCAATATCAAATCAATTTCTAAGGCAAGCTAATGGACTACAGTGTGCTTGTGTTTATGCATGAGTGTCAAATGGAAATGTATCTTAATAAACCTCTGACCCCTTGACACACGTAATATGAAAAGGTGAAAAGGTCAGGTGTAAGGGCGTAGTGGGGGCGATGAGGTGAGAAAACTGTGTGAGAGTCAAAAGGTGTCATGCTCATCATGTTTGAGCAGCTAATTATGTGCTGTATATCATTCTTTCTATATAAAAAATTTTCCCTTCTTGTCATTATTTATTTCCACTTCGGATTTATTTGTGAACCTCTTTTTCTGTTGTTTAATTGCTGGTGTAATTAATTTATTTATTGTAAAGAAGTGGCTTTGACTTTTCTTTGGTAAGCTTTTCTTTTCATTATGTGTCTTAGTGCATGTGTGTTTGTTTGTCTGTGCATGTGAGGGAGTGTGTGGTCTGAGCTTGGGTATGTGTTTCATGCCTGTGGTCTCCGAACCCCTGCTGGTGTGGAACAGAACACATATCCTTTCTGCCAAAGTTACACACACCATTAGACACCACACACATTCAGTCACATGACTACAGAAGATTATTCCATAGCAGGACACAACAAAACTGTGTGAAATATAATGAGTTTTAGGGATATATATATATATAAGGACTGCATATTTTACTGTTAGAATAGCATTTCACAGTTTCCATGTTACTTAAATATCACTTACTTTTAATGAGTTACATATAGACACACACACACACACAAAGTCATTTTACCACTTAATAAATTTTAAGTAATATTTTTAATAATGATGATGATGATAATAATAAATATTGACAAAAATAATTAATTAAAAAGCTAATTAATAAATACTTAATATAAAACTATGTAATATTTAAATATAAACTATATATATATATATTATATAGATCTATATATATATGATATATATATAAGTAATGATTAATAAATAATATAATAGCATGAATGAACAACTGAAGTTAAGAAGTAAAAAATTAAAAAATAAACTTATTATTAAATATGAAGAAAAAAAAAAGAAATTCTCAGGCTTTCACTGTGTTATTTTTAAATGCTCAATGCAATTTTGGGGAATGTAAAATTATTTGTGAATTATTTTAAACTAATGGGCGGGGGTACAATTTGGCTCTTTTTTTTTTCTTTTATTGTTAGGGTGCTTTCACAGATCGTCTTGCTTTATTTCCGAAACAGGGTTCAAAATTATTACAATGTTGCTTTTATTTCTTGCTGCGGTGTGCTTTTCACATGGCAAAGTTTTCTAAACGGACCAACTTGTTAATACCCCCAGTCACACGCGAGGTAAACTGTCCTCTCATTGGTCAAAGTTCCTCGGTTTATTTTCCGGGGTATCCACTTAGCGGTCATCCATCAGGATGGAAACGACATTTCCCTGTCCACTCCCTTGTCCCTCATGAAGACAGAACTTCTGGATAAATCCAGGTCTTTTTTCTGATTTCTCACTTTGAGGAAGTTCAAAGAGAAGTGGAGGCTTACGTATTTTCTCTCAGGTTTTGAAGGATACTGATGTTGAGGTCCGTCAGAGGCCACATAGAGGCACCCCAGTATCAGGGCTTAAAGAGTGTGGTCGCGGCCGGAAAAATATCAAGATATCCATCGGACACGCTTCTTATCTGTCCTCGTCCTTCTTCCTTCCTCCTCCCCCCCCCTCCACAACCCCCCTAACAACCGTATTTCCTCATCTCTGTGCGTCCGTTGTCCATGCAATCCTTCTCTTGGCATTCTAAGACAAAGATGTGAACATTGTAAGCTTGGAGAAGCTGGTTAGCAGAGCTTTGATATAGAGCCCCTCTCTTCGAGATGAATACTCCCTAAAGTCACATGTCCTCTGGAGAGTTTTTGTCCTGTACTCTGTAACTATTATTCAACATTCAAAAATGTATATGTTAAATGGGCCTGTCCTAAAGATCACCAGGCCAATTAGGTCAATGCATACTGCTTTTAATGCACATTTCATAACAGCATTAAGTTTGTTAATACAGTCACACCATGCCTAACTTGCTGTCTCACTTTCTTACTATAAGCACGACTTACACATTAGATGAACGATCAGTTTCTGTGTGTTTTAGATCTGACTTGCTGTACGCCCCCTGAATCCAGGCAAATGAAACTGGATAAGAATTGACCTGTAGTTGAGCCATGAGACCGTGAGATTACAATCTGTGGATTGTTTCAGAAGTTTTCCAAGGGAGGAGTTGGTTGTCGGAAAGGGCTGTCCGACTTAACTGATTGCTCATCGTTCAGCCTTATGTAGCCTTTAGGGAGCACAAATTCCACTCAGCCAATCATGCTCTAGTGGAGGCAAATGCTCTGGAAATCCTCTGTATGTGTGGTGTGAGAGTAGGTGTGTCAGGCGTCTCCTGTCTGATATCTGTGACCACTTCCAGTATTATCCTAATTACATAGAAGATTTGTCTTCTGCTTTTTCTTTCTTTAGATTCCTTCAAGTTTCCCTTCCTCTAACGCCGTGCCCCACACAACCAAGCCACACATCCTACAGAAAAGTACAAACGCACAAAAAATAACCTGATCTCGAAAAAAACATCAGAACGCCTTTTTATTTCTACTGCGGAAAGACGTCCACATACCACACCCATTTTTTCAAGTTTAAAGAAGTGCCACCTAAAGTTCATCTAATCACTCCTCTGGTCTGATTTGCTTTTGGCGAGATCTCTGCATTATGATTGGCCAGATTGCTTGTCAGTCAAATGCTCTTTGCCAGACATCGTCAGTTATGCGAAGTGTATCTGACTTAATTATAGTTTATTTTTGTCATTTCACATGCCACTTGGAGTCTGGTAATCCTCCTCTCTGTCCTCACAACTAATACCTTAGTTTTTTCGGTTTATTTTAAGTGTTCATGCATCATCCGTGTTTATTTCAAAGTGCATTTTTTTACTTTTTGGGTGAACCCACTACTCCTATAATACAACAGACATAGTGCGTAATGCGATTGTATATTTTGCGACATTGGAGTGCACCTTATCATGTTTTCCAACAGTCTCTATGTACATTGTTGGATCGACCATGACCTTATCATAAACTGGTGAAATTTAAATTTAATGTACTTGCAATAAGTCAAATACATAGTATATACTGTACAAATAGTAAAAGTCGTCATGTTTGTATTGCGTATTACCAAATATTGCCAGTGCTTTTAAATAAGTTTTTAAGTTTTAAAAGTAAGGACAGGTCTGCGGTGATATACACCACCGACCATTGAAAAGTTTATTATTAATTAATACTTTTTATTCAGCAAAGGATGCATTAACATGAATCCAAAGTTTAACAATAAAGGCATTAAACATGAGTCACCATACATCACCCCTCACCCCCAAAATCTTATTTTTTAAAATAAAAATGGGTTGGAAATTTTAGCTTTTTATTGATACAAAGAATCCTGGCGGGGGGAAAATGTTATCCACTTTTTCTAAAGATAAATCAAAAAAATAAAAATTAAGCGGTTTCTTGAGTATCCAATCATCATAGTAGAATGATTTCTGAAGACTCACGTGACACTGAAGACTGGGGAATTGATGATGAAAAATCAGCTTTGCATAACCGGAGATAAATTGAGTATTAAAATGACAAAAAAAATAATGCATCTTGCCCTCCTGGTGAGCATAGGATACGTCTTTCAAAAAACATAAAAAAAAAAATCTCCTGTGACCCAACATATTAAATGTGTTAGCAGGTAGGATATGTATCTGTACCCCTTCATAACCTGTAAACTGAAGTGAAAATCTAGACTTTGATGCCCACGTGTAATTCCCCCTATTGCGTCAGGTATACAACAGCCATCAATAAGAAACACGATCATGAAGCCAACCCTTGCACCCGGATAAGGAGGCATAAGCTATCCCCTTTGAAAAGCCTGTTGGTTTTTGAGACATACACAATGCTGTTTAAGCCAATGGTGGGATACCATGTATTGCTCCAAACAACGCATCCGAAGACCAAGAGAGTGATTAAAACTAGTTATTGTTTGCTATTTTTGATTTCTCTCTAAGATGATGCGTTCCTTCATTTTTTTAAAGTCCCCTCGCACCCCCTGCACTTAAAAAGTTCAGGTAACTGAGTTCAAAGAGGTTTTCCACATTATTACCATATGAGGCCTGGTCACAGTTAGTGACTGAACTGAGTTTTTATGCTTCCTGTGATTGAAAATGCACACAGTTCTTGCGGTTTCATGGAATCTGAACAATTTTTCATAATCATTGTCAGATGAATGTAAAAACCTGACATATTTGTTGTAATGAAGGAATTAACGTTGCCCCCTGGAAAGGGGTTTTTCCGTTTCTGCAATAACTAAAGAGCACACTTAGCAGATCACAATGAAAAGAAAAAAAAACACGTGCTTCTTCTAACCATGTGGGCAGTCAATTTCACATGGAGCCACTACAATTAACCTAGTAAGTTTATTCACATGTTGACATTTGCCCTTCTGATCACCAGTGTACATGTACATTGACCAGTACTCACTGATTGTATCAAGCACAGACCTGTTAGCGCAAAGGTGTTGATGCTTATTGAAACACTGCGTAAACGGATTACCGGAGCAGCCGTTAACAATGGAGCCAGCCTTCATGCGAGTCACGTCAAAAACTCAGACCCGTTCCGAGGCTCTGCACATCCCCACCACCTATAACCACCAGTAATTGCTTCCTGACCCTTTGACCCTGACAGCCTGACTTTGCCCTGTCATGTTCCCTGTTCTGGTTCCCCAGTGTTTTCCAGATTGGGATCGAGGAAGGGGACCCCTGATAACCAGAGACATGCTAAAACAGTCCTCATAGTTTTAGATTAGGTTCGCAATAGTGCGATATCTTGGCGGCTGAACAGCAATGGCTGCGAAAAATGCCGGCTGCCGGACGCTTTGTGTGCAGATGGACCCCCTAAGAGAGGGGGGAGTGTTAAATGGTCCCACCAACCCCCCCCCCCCCCCTACAGTGTGAAGCCCCTATAGCGGCTGAAGCTGGCAGGTGTTAGAGCGTACATAACTGGGGATCAAGCAGAGGCAAACAGCCTCTACTTTCAGTGGTTTCCAATTGAAGCTGGCCTTTGAACCTGGAGGCCTCCCATTGTGTGTTTTTGGTTTGCACAGACATACAGGAAGCGGAGGATGGATTGACTCTTTTTTCGCCAGAGTCTTAAATCATCCCCTCATTCTCGTCCCTCCCCCCCTCCTTCTCATCACCCACCTGTGAAAACAGTGGCGAGAGCAATATGATTCCTGACGAAAGGTTAGTGCTTGCGGAGGGTGGTATTTGTCTAAGCGGCTTCAACACCATTACCGCTAATGGAGAGAGAGGCGCGCGGGAATCATCTCCACATCTTCTCTGTCTGATGGAGAGATTGGAAGAAGAAGTGAGAGAATATCTGATTTGATTGAGTCCTGAGGTCTAGTGTGAATGAATGTGGCAGACGCGCGGAGAAAACGAAAGCTCGCTTGTAGTTGAGGACTGATTGTCCATCTCCCATCTCAAGCACTTGTATATATCTTCTTCACACATTCATGCGGAAAGATTATGGCCACCGGCAATACGAGAATCTGACTTTCAGGGCCCCCCAAGCGTCAGAAGAAATCGAGTAATGAGCCACTATAGATGCCAAAATACGGCAAAACTGTTTTCATGTGAACTAAATGAGACATATAGTAAAATATATGAGATATTAGCTCTGTCCCCGGTTGCTCCGTTACCACTACTTATGGTAATATTGTTATGCAAGGTGTGTATCCTTGTAGAATGGGACTTTATAAAAAACCATCAAACTTCTAATTTCTGATTTGACTGGCGGTATACTGCTCGACAAAACTATCGTGCAGAAAGTAACCAGTTAATCTACTGTGGCCGTACCCTTAAAGGCACATACTTTTCTAACCCAATTCCTTTCCCCTTACAAGAATATGCATACTACTACCTTAGAGCAATGTTGTTCCCCATTGCGTGAAAGTAAATCAAGGCTGTCAAGGGTCACTTTTTGGCCTTCCACTCCCCCCCGCATGTAGGCGCGTTCACAACGTTTCTAATAGACACAGGATTTTATAGTACTTCACGAGTAATTCTGCCAAAAGAAAAGATGAAGATGTGAGAGTGAAGAATTTACTGAATTTCAGTATAACTATTAGACCGACAATTAGCTACTTCTTTTCTGAGAGTCGTAGATGTTGTGATGTCCATCTGCTTTATTCTCTCATATTTGCAATAGTCAGCTCTTGTTAGTTTGGACATATCCTGGACCTTAGTTGTCAGTGTTTTTGAATTCAAACTGCGAGAGAAAATGGGAAGACTAGAAACAAATAAGGCTCAAAATATGAAGCAGTCTGTGCCCGTCTTCTCTCCCTCTCAACTTTTTCACGGGGCCTGTCAAAACCATTGGCGCGTAGGTGTCCAAGATCGTGGAGTCTCTCTAACATCAGCATAATGACCCATAAGGGGGTCATGCGGCTCCAAATCACCGTGTCTCAGTTGAACCGCACCTGGCCCTTAATGCCAAATGACACAGCAAATCAGTGCACGACGGCTTTGAAAATTTTGTGACTTCAGGAGTGATCAGTCGGGTAGAAGCGAGCCGTGTTTCAATCTTAACAACATCCGAGCCCCAAATTTAACAAAGCTTTAGCCTCTTTTTTTCTTTCATTCTCTTTACGCGAGGCAGTGATGGAGCAAATGATTGTGCATGTTTTGAGATCTCGTGCTATCATATATTCCTCTCGTGTCTTTGCCCCATCAAGGCCGTTTTGGGATGTCCGACATTATTTGTTATCTGTTTATCCAGCATGGCCCGTTGCCTGAATGAATATGCTAATCGAGAGGTGTGCTTCAAGCTTGGACAATTTTAAGAGTGAGCGTGTCTTGTCTGAATTCAATTAATGGACAAATAGAATATTTCTACAATACTAAATCTAGTAATCATGATTTACCGGTGTTTTAAATTGCTACGTTACACTAAATATCCACTAATAATTGGTGCATAAAAGGTCCTTCTCATCATCAAGCCGATTGCTAAGAAGAAACCATTTATTGGTTTCCCAAAGAACCATTTCAGCCCAAGGTTTCTTAAAAACCATCTCGTTTTACTTAACACTTTTTAGAAACCACTTCTTTTTCGCACAACAAAGAGACCTTTTGTGAAAACAGAAAGGTCCTTCAGATGTTAAAGGTTGTTTGTGGAACCATTTAGGACAAAAGGGTTCTGTCTTTTTTATATTTTTATTTCGATTTTACCTTTAGAGTTTTAAAGAGTCTAACCCTAATTAATCGTAGAGAAACCAGCATAAAACCATTTAAGTGACTTTTTTTTTTTAAACTGTTTTTATAGATGTCATTTTAATATCCAATTGGTAAAATACACGTCCTACTCACAGAAGAGTTTGTGATAAATGGTTTCATATCTGCTGCCATCGTGGGGCTTTCAACGACAAGTTTCTGAGCTTTTGCGTCTGTCCTTCCTGTCTTCAAACTGGCCTCGTCCAGCTGATAGAGGGCGCTCGAGTGAGTTTATATAAGATGCAGTCAGGAGGCGGAACGCAACGTGGCAGCACACCACATGTGACGCAGCTGGGCCGATATGCTGTTACTCTGCTCAAGCTCGCTCTCCAGTCAAACAATTCTATTGCTGTCTCAATTTCTTAAAAGCACTTACAGATGCATCATCATGTTCTTTTTGTGTTGTATCGACTTCTGTACGCACATCAGCAATGAACTGATAAGACATACTGTACGTGAGCCATGAGATCAGTAGATTTACCATCTGTGGATGTTTGTCAGAAGTTCCAAGTGAGGAGTTGGTTTCTGAAGTGCTGGTCCGCTTAACTGATGCTCATCTAGCTGATGTACCCTTTATGGGCACCAATTCCACTCAGCCATCATGCTCTAGTGGTGCAAATGCTCTGGGCAATCCTCTGTCTGGTGTGTGAGAGTGTGTGTTCAGGCCTCCTGTCTTATATCTAACTTCCAGATTTAGTCCAGATTACATAGAAGATTTGCTTCTGTTTTCCTTTCCTTTATTTCCGTCAAGTTCCCTTCCTATACAGAGTGGCACAACAAGCACCCATCCTACAGAAATGTACAAAAGCACCAAAGAAACAAGGACGTGAACATCAAACGGCTTTTATTTCCTACTGCGTAAGACTTCAATACACAATACACAAACCATTTTCCAAGTTTAATTCACCGAAGTTAATCTACTCCTCCGTCTGATTTTGTTTTTGGGGGGGCGGATTCTGCCATTATGATTGGGGTCAGATTGCATTGTCATTCAAGCATCTTTTCTTGAAATAGGTCATTATGTAGTGTATGATTTATACGTTTTTATTTTGTCATTTCAGGCATTGGAGTCCCTGGTAGCCTCTCCCTCCACTTCATTAGTTTTTTTTTCGGTTTATGTTTTAAGTGGCATCATCCGGGTAATTTAAAGGCACTTTTTTTCTTTTTGTGAACACACTACTCTATACTACAAAGAAAGTGCGAGCGTTATTGCGAATTGGAATGCCCCTTAACATGTTTCCAACAGTACTATGCTACATGTTGTCACACATTACCTTATCATAACTGGTTAAATTAATTTAGTGTAATGCATAGTAATACATAGTAATATACTGTAAAAATAGTAAAAGTATAGGTTTGTATTCTATAATAACCACATCTTGCCATCTTTTAAAGTCTTTTAGTTTAAAAGTAAGGAAAGGTATGAGGTGTATATACACACAACCATTGAAAAGTTTTTTATTTAATTAATACTTTTATTCAGCAAGGATGCATTAAATGAATCAAAAGTTACAATAAAGGCATTTAAATTGTTACAAAAAAAAATCTATTTTTAAAATAAATGTTGAAATTTTTAGATTTTTATTGATCAAAGAATCCTGGAGGGGGGAAAATGTATCACTGTTTCTAAAAATAAAATAAAAAAATAAAATATTAAGCGGTTTCTTGAGTATCAAATCATCATATTAGAATGATTTCTGAAGGATCACGTGACACTGAAGACTGGGGAATTGATGCTGAAAAATCAGCTTTGCCATAACAGGAATAAATTATATTAAATTACAAAAAAATAATGCATTCTTGCCCCTGATGACACTTAGGATACTTCTTTCAAAAACATAAAAATGTACCTGACCAAACATTTAAATGTAGAGTATGTATTATATACTGTTCTGAAGGAAGTGGAGTTGCTGACTGTAATTCCCCTGTGCTTCAGGTATACAGCAGCCATCAATAAAGAACATGATCTCAACACTGCCACAGGATAAGGAGGATAAGCATCCTTTTGAGAAAGCTGTTTGTTTGAGACATAACAATGCTAGTTCAGCCAATGGTGTGATACCTGTATGTCCAAGCAACAGAAGACAGAGGAAGTGATTAAAACTAAGGTATTTTTGCTATTTTGATTCTTCTAAATGGTTAGAATCCTATTAAAGGACATGATTAAAAAGTCAGTTAACACTGAGTTCAAAGAGTTTTTTCCACAGTATTACCATATGATGCCTGGTCACAGTTAGTGACTGAACTGAGTTTTTATGCTGTCCTGTTATTTAAAATGCACACATGCTTGTCTGTTTCTATTTAATCTGAACAATTTCATAATCATTGTCATATATGAATTAAGAAAACATGACATATTGTAATGAGAAGGACACTGCTTTGTGTGCCCCCCCTAGAGGGGTTTTCCATTTCTGCAATAAATAAAGAGCACAATTATCAGATCAAAATGAGAGAGAAAGAAAAAAACAGTTAGCTTCTCTAACACTGTTGGCTATTCAGTTCACATGGGAACACTAAAAATTAAACTAGTATTATTCAAATTTGACATTTGCCCTTCTGAATCACCAGTGTAACATGTAATTGAACAAACTCACTGATTGTATAAAGCACAGACTGTAGCTCAAAGTGTTGGGAGGCTTGAGTGAAACACTGCTAGCGGGATTCTGAGGCTATAACAGTGATCAAGCCTTCATGCCAAGTCACTCAAAAAGCTTCAAAGCCGGTCTAGTCTCTGCTATCCTGACCACCTATAACCACCCATAATTGCTTCCTGACCTTTGCCCTGACAGCCTGACTTTGACCTGTCATGTCTGTTCTGGTTCCCCAGGGTTGTCCGGATTAGGGGATCAGTGAAGGGGGGACTTCTGAGAACCAGACATGCTAAAACAGGTCCCATAGTTTTTAGTTAGGTTTAGCAGGGTGAGATATATGAAGCTGGAAAGCATGCTGGGAAAATGCAGGCTGCAGGTGGCTTATGTGGAGACTAGAGGAGTTCCTGATGGTGGGAAAAGTAAGGGTCTACATTTGTGAAGCTCCCTCTAGAGGCCAAGCGGCAGGTTTAGAGGTACATAAATGGGACAGCAGAGGCAAACACGCTATTTCAGTGGTTCCAAGTGAAGCTGGCCTTTGAGACGGGCCTCCCATGTGGGTTGTGGCACACAGACAGGAAGCTGAGGATGGATGACTCTTTTTCGCCAGAGTCTAAATCATCCCTCATTCTCTCCCTCCCTCCCTCCTTCTCTCACTCCACCTGGAAAAACAGTGGCGAGAGAAATGTGATCCTGACGGAAGGGTAGGCTGCGGAGGGGTGTAGTTGTCTAAGCTGCTTCACACCATTACGCTAATGGAGATAGATGCGGGCTGGAATCATCTTCCTGTCTTCTCTGCTGGATGGAGAGATTGGAAGAGAGTGAGAGAATATCTGCTTTGATGAGCCGTGGAGGGCTAGTGTGAATGAATGTGAGAGAAGCGAGGAGAGAACGAAAGCTGCTGGGAGTTGAGGACTGATTGTCCATCTCCCATCTCATGCACTTTTATAAATCTTCTTCACACATTCATGCAGGGAAAGATTATGGCCCGGGCCGATAGAGAATCTGACTTCAGGGGCCTCAAGCTGAGAGAAATCGGTAAATGAGCCACTAGAGATGCAAAACTGATTTTACAATGTGAAATAAATGAAAGAATATAGGAAATATATGAGATATTATCTGTTCCCGGGTTTCTCCTTAACACTACTTATGGTATATTGTTATGCAAGTGTTTATCTTGTGATGGCAGCCTTAATTTCTGAATTTGTGGCGTTACACTGTCTGAAAAAAATTATGTGCAGAAATTAAACAGTTAATCACTGTGGCAGTACCCTTAAAGGCACAACTTTCTACCTTATTTCCCCTTAAAATATGCATACTACTACCTTAGAGCAATGTTTCACCCCAGTGGGATTATTAAATCAAAGGCTGCAAGGTTCACTTTTTTTCCGCATGTACAGCTTTCAACATTTCTATAGACAGGAGTTTATAGTAATCCACAGTATTCTGCCAAAATAAAAGATGAAGATTTGAGAGTGAAGAATTTATGAATTTAAGTATAACTATTAGACCTTACAATTATCACTTCTTTTCTGAGAGTGTAGATTTTGTTCTTCCATCTTTATTTCATACATTTGCAATATCATCTCTTGTTATTTGGACATACCTGACCATTATTTTGTCATTTTTTTAATCAAAATGCAGGGAGAAAAATGGGAAGCTAGAAAAAATAAAGCTCAAAAATATGAAGCATCTGTGTCTCTTCTCTCCCTCTCAAACTTTTCACTGGCCTGTCAAAAACCATTGCAGCGCGGTGTCAGGCTCGAGTCCCCTTCTATGACATCATCATAATGAGCCTATAATGGTGTAATGCGGCTCCAAATCACTGTGGTCCCATTTGGAAACCCACCTGGCCCTCTTAATGACAAAATGATTACAGCAAATCAGTGCACTATTCTGTGAAAAATGACTTCAGGAGTGAGTCATCGGTAGAAGCGAGCGTTAAGTTCAATCTTTTAACAACAATCGAGCCCAATTCTAACAAAAAGCTTTAGCCTCTTTTTTCTTTTTTCTTTCTATTTCTCTTTACGCGAGGCAGTGATGGAGCAAAATGATTGGTGCATGTTTGAGATCTCGTATATCATATATTTCCTCTCATAAAGTCTTTGCCCCTATCAAGGACGCCTGATGTCCTACATTATTTTTTATGTGTTATAAGCAGGGCCGCCGCCTGAATGAATATGCTATCTAGAGTGTGCTTCAGGCTTGTTGCTACAAATTTTACGAATGAGCGTCTTGTCTGATTCAATTAATGTGACAAATAGAAATAATTCTACACAATAAATCTAGTAATCTGATTTACAGGTGTTTAAAATTGTTGCAACATAAATATCACTAATAATGGTGCATAAAAGGTTCTTTTTCTCATCATCAGCTTATGCCATAGAAGAACCATTTTTGGTTCCACAAAGAACCATTCAGCCAAGGTTATTTTAAAGAACCATTCTCTTTCCCTACCTTTTTAACCTTCGCCACAAAGAACCTTTTGTATGAAACAGAAAGGTCCTTCAGATGTTAAAGGTTGTTTGTGGAACCATTTAGACAAAAGGGTTCTTCTCTTTTATTTTCTTATTTTCTATTTTACCTTTTAGTTCTTTAAGAGAGCTCCAACCCTAACTAATCGTAGAGAAACCAGGCATAAAAACAATTCTAAGTGACTTTTTTTTAAACTGTTTAATATATGTCATTTTATATCCAAATTAGTGCAAAATACACGTGCTCACTCACGGAAGAGTTTTGGGATGAAATGGCTTTAATATCTGCTGCCATCGTGTGGCTTTTCAACGACAAGTTTCTGAGGCTGTTGGGCTGTCCTTCTGTCTTCAAACTGCCTCTTCCAGCTGATAGAGGGCGCTCGAGGTTTAGTTTGATATAAGATCAGTCCAGAGGCGGAAGCACAATAGCGTGAAGCACGCAGCAGTGACGCAGCTGGGCAGATATGGGTGCAAATAAAAGTTGAATACTGCGAGCTTTTACAACAGGTAAATCTGTAAATTCACCTAAAATGGTATGTGATTTACAAACGCGTTCCTCTATATTTGGGTAAAATAGTTTTCTACGAATGTGGTAACGTTAGATTAAACGGCTCATGCAGATTGCCTGCTGTCTTTGTTATTAACATAACCCTCTTCAGTATCTCGTTTCTTTTATGTAACGTTATTCATGAATAAATGCCATGTAACTTACTAAGTGTATCATACATCATGTGCTGTTCTCCAAAATTCTCGGCGTTTCTCGTAAACCGGTTTGAGAGGGGTTTTAAGATTGGAGCTGGTGATGTTAACTCAGAGATTAAGATGATCCATCTACTGTGGTACTTTAGCAGGAAGACTAAATCTATATATATGTGTATATGTATATATATATATATGTATAATATGTGTATATATATATGTGTATATATGTATATATGTATGTATATATGTATATGTGTGTGTGTATATGTATATATATGTATATGTATATGTGTATATATATGTATATGTGTATATATATGTATATGTGTATATATATGTATATGTGTATATATATGTATATATATGTATGTGTGTATATATGTATGTATATATGTGTATATATATGTATGTATATATGTATGTATTTATATATGTATGTATGTATATGTACTTTATAATGTATATATATATATATATATATATATATATATATATATATATATATATATACAGTAAGTGACTGCTAGACATCAAAGCATCACTTCTACGCCCGCTCATTACTTTGCTTGCCGCGAAGTCTACCAGAAATACGTTTTACACGGCTTTTGACCACCGCTAGTGGCGCTTTAATCACAAGTTTTTCAGAATATAGCATCAAAGCGCATTTTTAGCCAAATAGAGCGTCAGTTTTGCCTCTCCTGATGTGTTACATTTAGCCGGCTGCAGTCAGGGAAAATGAAAGAAAAAACACTATAGTTAAAAATATTTAAGATTCACAGATGAAAGTTTTGGTAATTATGAGAGTTATGTGCATTTTCTTAGAACAATTCAAGCAGGATGAAATGTCAAGCCTGGCCTTTGAGCGCAATGCTTATAATTTTTCCTCTAAGCTACACAGTATTACACCATATTTTAGATTTGACACATTTAATAGGTGTGCAGTATTATTCATATAATATGAATTATC